>NC_137697.1:57491909-57585953 GCF_964034855.1 Anser brachyrhynchus
CCTCCCCTCCCCTCCTCTCCTCTCCTCTCCCTCCTCTCCTCTCCTCTCCTCTCCTCTCCTCTCCTCTCTCTCCTCTCCTCTCCTCTCCTCTCCTCTCCTCTTCCTCTCCTCTCCTCTCCTCCCCCTCCCTCCCCTCCCCTCCCCTCCCCTCCCCTCCCCTCCCTCCCCTCCCCTCCCCTCCCCTCCCCTCCCCTCCCCTCCCTCCCCTCCCCTCCCCTCCCCTTCCCCTCCCCTCCCCTCCCCTCCCCTCCCCTCCCCTCCCCTCCCCTCCCCTCCCCTCCCCTCCCCTCCCCTCCCCTCCCTCCCCTCCCCTCCCCTCTCAAGTCTCCTCGAGTCTCCTCTCCTCGAGTCTCTTTTCTCTCTCCTTTTTTTTTCTTTTCCACATATCTCATCTTCAACAAAGATCAGTAGAGCTCATCTCCTTGCTCCTGCTCCCATGCCAGTCAGAGCATTTTTGAAGAGTGTAAGTGAATATTCACACATAAGCATTTTTTAAGGTAACACTGGGAACTGGGAACACTGTACAAGCTAATTTCAAAGGGCAAAACATTTGGAAAGTAAAATGGAAAAAGATATATAAAGACAGTCATGGTATTAAAATAGTCAATTATCTCTGTCTTGTGTTGCAACTCAAGGACATATAGAAAGTTGTTAGTCTCTCTGTTAATGACTACTTTCCTTGCAGTTACTTAAGCAAACTTATCTGTCTTATGGGATGCTTTAATAATAATAATAATATAAAAAAATCCAATGAAATATCTCCTGTCTATATAAAATAAATGATCAGATGAAAAAGGAACAACTGCAGGAGAAGAACTGTGTTCCTATATATCATAACATTTACTTTGAGAAAGTTATATTGATTTCCATCTTCTAAGAGAGAGGCAACCCTTTTTTGAACAAGGGAAAAGAATACCTCTAGTCTCTGCAAATTTTCAAAACTAGCAAAGACAGAACAGATTGTTTTGTTTATTCATTGCAAAAGTGGATCACTCCAGGTAAATCGTGAATTTCAGCCCAGCCCTTCAGAAAGTGTTGTTGATCGGCAGTTTGCCCATCACCAGCTGTACTGTGGGATAAATATATCCAATATATCCAGTGAGCTGCTACACAATCAAATTTACATCTAAATTTATGATCTACTTACCTCTTTGAAATGCAAACTATAATGATTTCCTGTCTTTTCTTCCCCTGTGCCTTTTAACTGTTAAGATGGTATGTTTCCAAGTAGGGGCTGTCTCTCAGTATATGCGTGTGTACAACAATTAACATAATATGGGTCAAGCCTCTCCTTAAACCAATATGTCTTAAAAAGAAAATAATAATTACTTCTTACTGTAATCTTAGTAATGGTAAATTTATTGGTTTTGAGTAACACTGCTTTACCATTCATAAGACTATACATAACTGCAGCCTCAGGAGAACTTTCACTATACTTACAGAGACAGAATCAATAAATTAAGATTTCTATTATCTTTTTTTTTTTTTCTTTTCCATTTTTAGCAAAATTAAGCTCTGTGAAACCATGAGAACTTCTGAGTATTTTTGATAAGATTAGACTGATTTATTGGTTTAATTATTAGTGGTTCGGTTTTTATTAGATAGGGTTCCTGTTGATATGCCGCATCATTTGACATTCTGAAGAAGATATTGCTGTGATTTCCTTTGCTGCATCATCTGAAAAACAGCAGGGAGTTTTATTTCAATTCTTTGTTTCTTTTTAAATCTCCTCTGCTAATAACTGTTTCTTCTGAGGACTTTTGTACACTCAAGTCTTAAAATTTATCTCACGTAAGAATGGAGAAAAAAATCATCATAATAATAATAATAAAAAAGGATGCCATCCAGGAACTGGACAGGTTTGAGAGGTGGGCCTGTGTGAACCTCATGAGGTTCAACAAGGCCAAGTGCTCTGAGCTGGGGCAATCCCAAGCACAAATACAGGCTGGGTGGAGAACGAGTTGAGAGCAGCCCTGGGGAGAAGGACTTGGCAGTGATGGCTGATGAGAAGCTCAACATGAGCCAGCACTGTGCGCTTGCAGCCCAGAAAGCCAACCGTATCCTGGCTGCATCAAAAGCAGCGTGGCCAGCTGGGCTGGGGAGGCGATTGCCCCCCTCTACTCTGCTCTCATGGCACTCCACCTGGAGCACTGCGTTCAGCACAGGGGCTCCCAGCACAAGAAGGACAAGGACCTATCAGAGTGAGTCCAGAGAGGGCCATGAAGACGATCAAGCAGCTGGAGCACTTCTCCTATGAAGACAGGCTGAGTTGGGGGTTGTTCGACCTGGAGAAGGCTCTGGGTAGACCTTATAGTGGCCTTCCAGTACCTGTAGGGGACCTACAGGAAAGCTAGGGACTCTTTGTCAGGGGGTGTAGTGATAGGACAAGGGTTAATGGTTTTAAACTAAAAAGGGGTAGGTTTAGATTAGATAAAAGAAATAAATTATTTACTATGAAGGTGATGAATACCAGGAACAGGTTGCCCAGAGAAGCTGTGGATGCCCCATCCCTGGCAGTGCCCAGGGCCAGGCTGGATGGGTCTTGGAGCAGCCTGGTCTGGTGGGAGGTGTCCCTGTTCCCTCCCATGGCAAGGGTTTTGGAATTAGATGATTTTTAAGGTTCCTCCCAAGCCATACCATTATATGACTCTACAAGCAGTGTCAGCTGAACTTTGCAAAGATGGATGGGAATCAGATGTGAAGCTCAGCTGATACTTCTAACATTTTTTCTTAACGTAGGTGACACTTAAAAATACATTCTTTATATACCTAGCTTCTAAGAGTACAGGATGTGCAGAATTTTTGTAGAATTTATGTAGAATTTAGATGTATTGTCATTATGACAAAAAGCACCTACTGCAAAGCTTAAAGGGGGTGTGCATGCATTTAGGAAGACAGATGCTTCACTATTAGTTATTTGCTAGCAGTGAAAAAAACTATTCCTTAATTCAGCAAACTTCTTTGATCTGGATGTGTTTGGCATTATAAATATATATTTCTAAATAATATCTTGAATTGTGGCAAAAGGTCTAATATTTCTTCTCTAGGTGTCTGTAATTAACTGTGATGCTGACTAACAATACACAGATCTGTTCTCTTTACAGTCTTGGTAGATCAACAGCTTCATATCAGTGGTCTGCCTTTTATCATGTCTATGATTAAGTGTATTTTTATCACACTTGAATAAAAGTTGGGATTTTTTACAGACCACGATACTAATTCTTATTAGCATATGGTTTTTAGAAACTAGTTATTTGTTTTCATTTACAGTTAGTATTTTCATTTGTTTGTATGATGGTAATTATTGCTCTTTCATGCTTACATGCCAGAAATAATGCTCTGGATTTTCATATCTTTTCAAATTAGTGAATATGTACTTAAACTAGGAAAGAAGCAGAAGTTAATCTATACTTTTAAGTGCATGATAGTGATCAGAGAAAAAAAAATATCCTAAAAAGTAGATATTATGATCACAGTGCTGATACAGCTATACAAATTGAACTCTAGCTCCTGGCTCTCACACTTCTATTGAGGAAAACAGAGTATTTTTATGCCCTTTTTGGGTTTCTCCATATCGAATACTAACTGTGGAACATTTAGGAATGTGAATTTTCTTCTTTTTATCTAAGCACCAATCTAAGCATCTGGTACTGAATACAGTATTTAGAATTATACTCTGTGATAGAGCTTAAATAAGAGTCTATGATCAGGCAGCTAATTTGCAGCTGGGTCTTTGGAACTTGAGTATTCAATTTATTGGCCACATCTGAACAGATACTATGGATCCCAGATATTTTTCCTTAAAGATTTAATCTAGAACACATACTGTAGTGTCCTTGAGCTTTGTACATAAGCTTTGTACAAAATTAAATCTCTGAAGCTAAGTTAAAATCCCTGAAGTGGACTGTGTAAATATTTGGGAAGTAAATTACCAACTAGGATTATGTATCTAAATCATAGTGTGTCCTATTAAAAACATGAAAATATTTACAGTAATAGATTTTTTACGGGAAACGCAGAATACTAGTGGACCACCAGAGGCCCAAGCAAAAGGAACAAATTAATATGCTGACATCTAGAAGCAAAGAAAAAATGAGCAATGGTGGATGGAAGGCAGTTTGGCCTAATTAATCCTGAAACCTTCCCAGAGGCTCTTAGAGGCAAGCATACCGCTAAGCTGGTGGAAGAAAACATTCACTCTGAATGCAAGATTTAAGTAATAGAAAGAAAAAAGGGGGTGAGAGAGAGAGAGACAGAGTCTTGAGAGCACCTGCCATCTCACTCAGGTGTCAAAAGAGAAAGAGCTTGTAAGATGCCAATAGACAGATGGTCTATAGCTGATGTGAGATGTGTGTTGAACACTGGGATGTCTGCACTGGTGAGATGCTGTTTGAATTACACGGTTTGTAATTCCAGTAAGAGGGTAATGTTCTGAACCTGGAGAAAACAAGTTCACTCCGTCAGTATGAACCTCTGTGGGAACTGTCTATGTATGAAGACGCAATGAAACTAAGGAAAATAAAAGGTGACGCTAAAGAGTGAGATACCATATTTCATGAGTATGAAATGCAACATGGCAGTTATCCAAGTTCCCAAGAACCTTGAAACTTATGAAAAGAAGCTTTAAAACTGCTTTTAAATAGATTTTACTGATCTTAGTAGTAGCATGTCCAGCTGCTGCCTTTGGCCTGTCCCTCTGCTTATCCCTTATAATGAAAATCCACCTTTTTTTTTTTTTTTTTTCATCAGTTCTTCATTTTCTGCTGGAGTCTCTGGGACCCTCTGACTGAGGTGTGACAGTTTCTGACACTTTGAAACCATATTTAGGCAGGTAAGAAGTCTAAAGATGAGTAACAGTTTACAGTTACAGCATAATTGGATTAGTACTGATGTAGTCCTCCCAACAGAGGACTTCATGTATATTAGCAGATGTATTTCGACATTGCCCGAAGCCATAGGTCACTGCTTTTTTAAACTTTTTAAACTGCATGCAAAGAGAAAATATGGTCAATTCACAATTTGACAAATATTATTTAATTTTGAGTTCCCTTTGTATCCCTAGGTCAGACCTGTGCTATACATGAATGTCCCAGGTAACAAAGTAGACATGTTAGAATTATTTTTTATTTCACAAAGGAAATGGTTTGCTAACTGAAATAAAAGAGACTGACAAAACTCTACTTATGTAGTTATTTCATAATAATCACACTGCATTTTTCTAGCTCTTAAATTGTCCATTGTTCTGCATTTCAATCTATTTAAAATCCTCAGAAAAGTATTTTGTTTGATTCATATTTCAAAAAAAAAAAAAAGACTAAGGGGACAAATACTGTAGAAGAAAAAGATTTTTAATGAAAGTTGATAGAATCTGATGCACAAAAAGCAGCAGTTTAGTCTTTCAATTATTCCACAGGCTGCAAAAGCAGATGAGAAGATTCTTCAGAGATTCTAGAAGTATATGTGGGCATTAGTGCTTGCTGGTATTAAAAGACCTAGTTCATTCAATTTTCACCATCCTATTTGCTAGGATTATTCTAATAAGCTGTCCATTTGCAGATTTTTGTACAATAGTGCGAGAACTTAGCCATTGTGTTTGGAAGTTTTCCTTATTAGAAGGAAAAATACTTCTGCACCTTTTCCAAACAGGTACAGTTGAAAATGGCTTTTTATTGAATTTTAAGGTTACGTTTCTGAAAATTTTCCAATAAGGATACTTGTCTTTGTGTCCCTCTACACAGAAATCCATCTGTGGACTATATGGCTCTAAATTCATTGTTCTGCATCCTGGAGACAAATCCTAGGTAATTCCATAGAAAAACACCATATATGTTTTAGTATTGGGATGCTTCTTCTCAATCTTTCAAGACAAGAACTATCTAAAGGATGGAACTTATATTTATGGTGCTACTAGTAGTAGACTGAAGTTTAAGAAATCACAAAGGCTGTTATCATCAAATTACAAAAAAAAAATTAAAATTAAATAAAATAATTCTATTTTGATAACTGATCTTTTAAAAGAATCTTTCTGAACCTTAATTGTTCAACAATAAAAACTATTAAAACATTAAAGTTAATAAATTTATAAAATATTCAAATAGCTTTTTATTTCTCTGAATGCCTATCCAAAATCATAGTCTTTTAGAGGCTATGTTTCTCCTTGTTGTAATTAATTTAAAGTCACAGCACCTGCATCACAGATGAATTTTTCACAGTGTGCTCTATTGGATGTCACGGTGAACAGCTCTGAATAGTTCTATTGACTAATTCCACAACTAATTGTTGTAATTTAAAATGGTGAAAACATCTGGAATAGTAATGAGCCTTAGATCTTATGCACTGTCAGATTCTCACAGAGATAACCCTCTGGCACAACCTGATGGATATTTAAGCCTTATGTTTGTTCTCAGTGAAGGGGCGGAGGGGTGTGGGGGGGGGAGGAGAAAAGATGTTGTTAGCTTGTTTTTATTTTCACAGTGTTCTAATCTTCTAGTGATGGGCAATAAATTATATTAATCTCTGTTTTATCTGTTTTTAACGATTTTAATAAATTATACTAATCTTTGTTATTTAATCTCTGTATATTAATGTCTGTTTTTGGCTGTTATGGTGATTGGTGAGCTGGATTGGATCTCTCTGTCTTATCTAAACCCTTGAACCCTTTTTCATCATATTTTCTCCCCCTGTTATTTTGAGAAAGGGGATTGAGAATGTGGTGTGGTGGAGTTTAGCCACCCATTAGCGTGAAACCACCACATTTCTCTTCATCTGTGTAGCAGCATTTTCTGCACAGATTTTCTGAGTATTAAAAAGCACCTGTAGTTTGACTCATGTTTAAAATCTGTAAAAGCAGCAGTCCTTCATTTTGACATGCTAAGGCTACTGCTATTGGTGCAGTACTTTGACTTAAAATCCCATCAAAATAAGAGAAGTGGTAGCTGGCACGATGTCCCCCATTTGCTTTGCAGTCTCTTAGAAATCCTTTTTCCTGTAGATTGAAAGCATTCTGAATTGTATTCTCTGATGTATTCCCCATTTTTCTTTCCTGCTAGAAAGAAGATGGGTATTTGAGTCAGAGTGCCACTGATGATGGATAAGAAAGATGGCTGTGTGTGTGGTGTGGATAAATTCTTCCACTAAAGTGAGAATGATTTTATCCATTGCAAATGCTGTGTCTGTTTACTGTCCTTTAAGTGCCAGTGGACTCAGGCTGTTAGAAGAAAGTCATTTTCTAGAAAGAAAAAAACAAAGAACATATATATAAAGATATATACAAAAAGAACCCCCCAAATTAATAAATTAATAAATTATTATTATTATCATCATTATTTTTTTAAATGATTTATATTATTCAGATATTTAAGAACCGTTTTGTGACAGGATTTCACAAATACCAATTAGTCTTCAAGTAAGAAATCTGGTTGCATGTTTTCATCCTAAGCTAGGAAAATGAAAATCTTTTCTCATACAGCATAGAAACAAATCTTTACATAGTATATTATTAGGAAAGGAAACTATTGATGATCCTTTTTTAAATTGCTGATACAGCATTTAAATACTATCTTCCATTATTTTTGCTTCAAACAATTAATCCTAAAGAGAAATTGGACTATGTAATTTACAGATTTCCTTAAAATATCACTTATATTTGTGTATTTCATTCATTTATTAAAGTAGTCATACTTTGTTTATCTAAGATTTTGCTCTTCTCAAAATCTATGTAAAGTGAAACGCATATCTTTGTCTTCCTAAATCCAAGCTATAATTGCTTATCAAATTATCATTCCCTAGGAGTCACCGGATTTATGGTCACTCCTCATTTAAAAGCTCTCTATCTGCCTGTGAGTTGCCTGAATTCAATAAGAAAAGAGACAGAGTCACACTCCAAAACATTTGGATATTTAAGGCATAACGCAAGCTGGAAACCATACATAAAATTCACTTCAGTCTATAGAGGGAATTAAACCTATGACTCCCACTTGCCAGTCAAGTTTTTCTCTCTCACATGATAAAAAGCCAGGACTGCTTTCTGCAGTACAATTCTTTAAGGCGAAAAACTCTGGCATTTGGAAGGGTGAAATTCTCTGTTTTCTTCAAAATCTAAAATCTAAGTCTAAATCTAAATATCTAAGTGTCCACATACCTATTATCTGAGTCCCCCTGCTAGATCAAGATCTACTTGGCAGAGGGCTTTGGCTGCTCCCTCTGATGGCTCTTAGAAGTCCAGAGAGGCTGTAGGTTCACCTATGGAGTCATTTCAATGCCCAGCTGGGAGCACCTCAGAAAATGACACATCAAAAGCCAGGGCTCCTAGTGAGCCTGTAAGCTTAGAGGGCCAAGGATACTTTGAGTTACATTTTTTGGACTTCCGTATGCACAGCTCACCTAAACCAAGTTCTGAGTTTCACTATATTTCCTGTATCCAAGTCCAAGAAGCTAGGCCAGGCAGAATTTTTTTGTTTGTTTTTTAAATGAAGAGTTCCTTAGTAGATAGTTTTTATTTTCTGGACCACTACAGCTTATACGTAGGAATTTATTCTAGGCAACAAGATGCTGAGCTAAATGAGGATTGTCTCGGAAACTGTAAATTGAGGGGAATTTCTCTTTTAGTAGGAATAAAATATTAAATGTATGTTTCATTTTGCTCATTATCTTCAATGGAAGTTCAGGGGAAAACTTCATCTAACATGCTGTATCTCAATTGTACTTCATGTTGTTCCCATAATCTTAACAACAGCAACAAAATCAACAACAAAAGTGAGAAGATTAGGTAGTTTTTCACCTCAGAAAAGAAACAGTTCGTTGACTAAAGGAGAATGGAAATTAGGTAGTGGGAAACAAGCAAATAGGGATTGATGTTAGGTCATTCAAACAACACAAACCTGACACACCAGGTTCACTAGGGCAGAAATAGGGCAGAGAGCAGAACTGCCTTATGGCAGTGTCCCAGATGGCACAGCAACTCCCTGTGGTTCACGCACACTTGTTCCATGGCAAAAGGCATGGATCTATTGGTGCCTTTTTGTATAACTAAATGAGAATTTCTGAAAGCAAAATGTTTGTGGAAATATTTGTGGAAAGATATTAGACCAATTAGGTCCAATAGACCTTGATTTAGAAAGAATATAAGGAAAAATAATTCTGGTAAGATCAGGGAATTTTTACATTTTTTTCTTGAAGTAAAATTTTTAAAGTGTTTTTCATCTAAGAAATCTGTGGAGTATTTAACTTCACTTGACATCACATGTCTATCTGGATTTTTACCTTCGTAATTAAAGTTTTTATGTTCCATGTCCAAGCAGTGCAAAACTGTAAAGGAATGCCCTAGACCATGGGAACAATGGGTCTAGCACAGCTTAGCACATATGGGGAGCTGCAGGTGAGGTAAGCAGAGCCAACAGGCACACAAAGTGGACAGCTGATAGCACCTCAACCTTATGCCACTAAATTCACGTGACTTGCCTTTCAACTCAAAGATAAAATAAGCCAGCTATTGTCAGGAGTGTGTGTTTATGCTATTACACCACTTGTTTTAGGAGCCATAACAATCTTTTTCTTTCCACTACCTTATACTTGCGTCTTTAGGATATCTTGAGGTGCTTGCTACATATTCATTTGCTTCCCTCAGGCTTTCACCAGAATCAGGAAAGCAGAAAAGTTGGGCTAAAGGGACAGAAGCTTCTCCACCACATAGCTACAAGTCTCATTATGCCCTACCTTCTGATTTTCAAGAATTAGAAATGGGATCCTTACACTGTAGTCCCATGTCTTTGGTGTGTTCACTATCAGCTGAGTATCATTATCCAGCTCGGTAGTCTGAGAGACCCATTTACCATCCAACACTAGTAACAATGCAGTACACAGCAACTAAAAAAACTCCTGCTCTGAAACATAGCTCAGGGACTTGTGAAGAACACTCCCATCATTTCTCACAAATAACAAACAGTCCTGGTGAAGAGCCCAGGAGCAGCCAGCCCAGCAGCTGATAACTGTACTGCTGGGATTTATTTCTGGCAGCTTAGAGCATCAACAGGTTTGAGTTATAGCCATGAAGGCATTTTTGGATGCAGAGTTGGTATGAAGAACCATCCTGAGCTGGTTCAGTTTAGGCTACAGATTAGGATTAGCACAGCAAAGACACACCTGTGACCATCTCTGATAAGACCTTAGGAGCAACTTCTGTTTTGAGCCACTTTGCCAGATAGTCATTAAAGACATTACATGGGGACAGTTAGCATATGGCTGCTTAGTACTCTGGTTGTAATCTCTATCAAATGAGCATTTTTCCTAACTTTATTTTATAGCAGTAACATGTGGAGCAAAGGGCTGCTGGCTAAAATTCACTGTGTCACTAACTGCATTGATGGATATAAGATGTCAAAGATTTCCAGTTCCAATATCAATAGATTTAGAAGCTGTATAGGTAAACAATACGGACTGATCCCTTATTCAATTTTGATCTGCCTATCTCTTTGAAAAATATAATAAAAATAACTAGACAGCTGAGCTCCACCACAACTGCCCTCTCGCTCCCCCTCCTCAAAGGGAAAGAAGGAGAAAATATGATGAAAAGGGCTCAAGGATTCAGGTAAAGACATGGAGATCACTCACATGGAGATCACTCAACAGTTATCATCATGGGCAAAACAGACTCAGCATAGGGAGATTAATATAATTTACTACCTATTATTAACAAGCTAGAGCAGTGAAAAACTAAAATCAAACTAAAACCACCTTCCCCCCATCCACCCTCTTCTACCTCCACCCCCCCCTCCCCCCCCAAGCAGTGCAGGGGAATGGGGAATGGCAGCTGTGGTCAGTCCCTGACATTTAATCTCTGCCGCTCCCTCACGGTCACTCTCTGCCCCTGCTCCCCGTGGGGTCCCTCCCACGGGATGCCTCCTTCCCGAACTGAGCCTGCGGGGGCTGCCCACAGGCAGCAGCTCTTCAAGAACTGCTCCCACATGGCTCCGTACCACGGGGTCCATCCATCCCCCAGGAGCAAACTGCTCCAGCACGGGTCCCCCACGGGTGGGCGGCAGCTCCCCCCAGACCCCCTGCTCCTGCGTGGGCTCCTCTCCACGGGCTGCAGCTCCGGCCCGGGGCCTGCTCCTGCGGGGGCTCTCCATGGGCCACAGCTTCCTCCAGGCCACATCCACCTGCTCCACCGGGGGCTCCTCCACGGGGGGGCTGCAGCGTGGAGATCTGCTCCGTGTGGGACCCATGGGCTGCAGGGGGACAGCCTGCTCCACCAGGGGCCTCTCCCTGCACAGGCCGCAGGGGAACTGCTGCTGCGTGCCTAGAGCTCCTTCTGCCCTCCTGCTGCACTCACCTGGGTGCCTGCAAGGCTCTTTCTCACTTCTTCCACTTCCCAGCTTCTGTTGTGCAGTACTTTTTTTTTTTTTTTTTTTTTTTTTTTTCTTTTTTTCCACAGAGGTGCAAACAACTTTGCTTATTGGCTCAGCTCTAGGCAGCACCAGGTCCCTTTGGAGCCAGCTGAAACTGTCCGTTATGTAACATGGGGCAGCTTCTGGATTCTACCAAAACCTTGACATGTAAACCCAATATACATGTATACAGACTAAAAAGGTAATCAAGTGTGTCTGAGTTCTCTTGTATGAAAGAGGATAGAGGGAGGGAGGAAGTGTGATTAATATGTATCATACTTTAACTCTACCCCCCTCTGTTAGGTTATTTCTTACACCTAAGAAGATTTTTTTTTCCTTTTTATTGTTAGAAATAAATAATGTAAGGATGGGCCATTTAGAAAGCTGCACAATTATTTTTATTGTATTACAATATGTCATTATGGAGTGTTAATTCATAATTAGGTAATCTATGATGTGCTATCAAATCAGAAGTCTTCCTGAGTCCAGATTATTTTAATCATTACAGAAGAATACTTGTATCTGGTACAGCAACTGACAACACCAAGTCCCTTCCAAAGAATGACCCTGTGGGGAAAAGTCAGACTTTGCACCTAAAGAGTGTGCTGACCTCCCTTCTCTCTCTCCCCTGTTACCTCAGGCTGTCCATTGCAGAGGAGACAATGGAAGTCCTTGGACTGCACAGCCCTGTCTCCTATCGGATTTAATATTTCTTCCTTCGTCCCTCCACTGTTACAGCCCTAGGCTGTAATTTACAAAAGAAAGAAAAAAAAAAAGTTTATCTACCTATAAAAAAGCTTCCTGAAAGGGAAGTCCATAGAGTTCGGATAACATCTTTTCATCTTGGTTGTGCAGTATAGATTTATATTCTACTCTTAACTTCAAAAAGATAAATGAACAAAATAGTTCATGTTGTGTAGGATCAGTACCTTTCAGTTTTATTCAGTGGCTTCTCTCAATTCCCACCGAACGCAGTTGTCACTTTTTCAACTCATTTTGTATATTATGTATTTCTTACATATTACCAGTTCTGTTTTGTGCTTAACATCCATGATATGTGGTGTGACTATCACAACACATGGACTTGGGTAGACAAAACTTTGTATTTAAAATGTGAGACAAAGGAGAACTAATCATCAGCTATGTAGCAAGGCTGTTATCTAAAGAGTGGGTTTAAACGGAGCTAATAAGGAGTCAGAAACGAAATATTTACCTGGTAAAAAGAGAAAAAATACTTTCAAAATCAGAAAACAATTTGAAAGAATATCAGTCAAGAGATTTGAAAAAAAAATAATAAAGACACATACAAGATGTCATCATTATGTCAGAGACATTAATGCTTCTTTTGTACTCTCTCAGAAGATTGTATTTATGAAAACACAACAGAATCCCAAAGAAATATTAAAAAATAAATGACAATGACCTCTGATAGAGAAATATTGACTGCTCTGCTTTCCACTAGGTATTATCAGAAGCTTTTTTCCTACTCTTATTTTAAAATAAAAATAGTATTGCATAATTTTGATTGTAAAGTATAAAAATAAAAAAATAAAAAATAAAAACTGCATTTCTGTATTTCAGTCCTGAAATAATCAGAGACTGTATAGGGACCAAAGACCTTGACTACCTTGGTGAGGACCCTGATCATTGGTCTTTGAGGCATCATTGGAGTGGAGCACATACTATGTGCTCTCAGCCTTCCAGACACTCTTCCAGTATATGTTCAATAATGTGAAATAAACAATATTTCAAATTACTTGTCTATAAATATTTATTTTAAAATAAAATTAAATATTTAATTATATATATATATATAAATAAATAATTTGAAAATAAAGTGATAGAAAGTGAAACTATCAAAAAGAAGAAGAAAGCATCTTGCTACATTGCAGTGCTGGTGATTTGGATGTTTAGCTGGAGGAAAAAAAAATGAATTCAAATCTACTGACCCAGCAGACAGCACTGAACCCAGATTTATCTCAGATAATTTTCTTGAGCTGCCAGACAAGTAAGGCCAAAGAAACAGCTTTGTTTCTGTATAAAATATGCATGCCTATGTATAATCAAACTGTGTCTGCATATAACTTTTCAATCTGTGTAAGTTAATATATTCAAACAAAAAATTGCTTTACTGAAACATTTCTGACTGTCTCTATTTTACATAAATAACCCACCTAACACATATCTGTTGTCAATATTGGTAGATCCATACATATTACTGAAGATTAAATACACTTAGGAGTCTTACTTCCAGAAAATTTACTATTGAGTGAGTTTGCATATCTTTTAAGTAACATTTCCAGTGCAGTTTATAGAAGTTTTGTGTTAGTAAGGACTGTGGGAACTAAGCCTCATATTCTGTGCTATAAGTTGAGTGCTTTATATGAACATGCATGCAACTTTATTGATTTATTGCTGTGAAGGTTATTCCTGTTTCTGTAGAACACAATTCAGATGTTTAAATTTATTTTTGATATATTCTTCACTTGTAATTTTTCTATTGTCTTTTAGTCTCACCTATAACAAAGCAATTCTGCAAAGAGAGTATGACATTTTATTGAAATGACATTTTACAGAGACCCACGTAACTTGATTAAACTCCTGACAGTTTTAGTAATATTTTAATAAGGCCAAAAGAATTGCTAGAAGCTTCTAGTCAAGATTTACTTTTGTAGGAACCACAGTCTAGGTTAAAATGTTCTAAAAGCCTTAATGCTAAGAAAACAAGAAAATGTTTTCAACTGACAGCAAAATTAATGCCACTTAGAAAAATAAATATATTCCGTATGACAACTTCATGAAGTGTTGGAATGTCTTTAGAGATGTCAAGAAATTTGCAATGGTCGTATGTATGTATGTCAGCTATGAACTTGGTCCTTTTTGTTGTTGTTTTCCCTTTTTTTCCTCTTTTTTTTTTTTTTTTCTTTCTCTTTTAGGCTACAACATACGAAATTAAAAACATTCTAAACTTTTCACTCACTTCTTTTGGCTACAATGAGCAGCAAAGCTATGAAGACCTGAAAGTAGATAGTCGCCTTAGCAAGTATACATGGTTTGAGCTAGGCTTTTATGCCTTGTTTTTATGACCTGGTCTGTATGGATATGCCTATGCTAGTAAATTAGGTAATACTAAGGATTATTTCCTGCACTGAAATGTAGTCATCTATGAGGACATCACCTGGTGTGGTTTTGATACATGTCACCTGAAATATCATCAAGCATCGCTTCAGAACTCTGAGCACACTTGGGCTATCCCCATGCCTCCAACCAGCCAGAATAGGCTAGATGAGGTCTAATAAACATTAATGGACAACCCAATTGCAGTCAGAGCCCATGCTTGTGTGCATTTCTGGGCACATTTAATTGACTAGCATAGATGCAGCTTTAGCATATTTAGTGTATTTAGTTCAGAAATGCTGTGCTTGTTACAGTCACCTCTTGACTACTCTGTAGCAATGTCCTGAAATCTGACTTTCAAAGACTGATAGGCAACAAACTACTCTTTTCTGTAAGCAAAATGTTTTATATGGATTATTATTACGTATTGGCAGGCACATGTGGGTAAATTTGAGTCTATTTCAGACTCTTAAAATTCAAACAGCAGCAGTACCTGGAAAGAACGTTCTTATTAGGTATCTTTTACCTAAAAATATGACTTCAGAAAAAAAGTTTATGTTCTCTTTTTAGTTCATAGTCTCAAGCTTATGCCTGAGTACAGTGATATGTCAAAATTGGCTGAGAAAATAAGGCAAAGAGTGGGTTAGAACTAACAGAATTTTACTCATGGTTCAAGTAGTGAGATTTCAGTGCAAAAGAAATACCATCATTTCTGAATTATCCTTAAGGTTTTTGACCAATACAACTGGAAAGGAAAGGAATACAGTAAGAAAATAAGCACAAAAAGGTGAGGTGTGCATTGTATATAAACATATCTTGCTTGGGTTCTGGAAAAGACCTTGCAAAGATATAGTGACATCACAGGTACACAGCTTCACATACCTCCCTGAAAAAATTGGCCAGAGTCAGTAAGAGCAAATAAGAAACTCCTCATCAACACTTCTTTGACTCTGATCTTTATTTATTTATTTGTTTATTTAATTCTCATTCACCACATAGCAAAATAAGTCACAATGCCTTTTTTCCAGACTTAGGAAAAAGCAGCATTTGACTTTTACTTGGGCTGAGGACTGTTTTAAGTAGTTTCTTCTCTCTGAAATGAAGAGGTTACATTTTCACATAAATAAAATTCAAACTCAAAAGGCTGATTGCCAGTCTTGCTTACACACCACTTTCAGGCTGACTGTACTCAGGTATACCACATTTCTATGTCCCATTCTTCTTGATCTTCAAAATCTTAGCTTCTTGCTATTGAAAAAGGAGGAAGCATACTTGCTTCAGGACTTTCTACTCAAATAGAGAGATTTCTTTCAGTTTCAACAGTGTGCTTAAGTGCATCTTATTATTGGAATCCTCAACAGAACTGAGTGAATGTGAGGCACTTACTTCTCAGTAAGTCCAACACTCAAACCGTAATGAAGAAATGTAATGTAATACAAGAGGGTGTAAAACAGCACTGGGAATAAAAATTTTGCTTGCATAAATTTAATCAGTCCCCAAAGAGTCATAAAATAATTTTTAAAGCTGTTATGCTTCCAAAGGGTATAAAACATAATAGACTGTCCATTTATATTGCACCTTCTTCATGTGTTAGTTGGGAACAGAGTCAAGTTAAAGTTTATGAGGACACTAAAGAAAAATTAATTCTGCATCATAAAAATATTATCACAGTATTTGTTTCATTAACTGTTTAATTTACTGTGGTTATCTCAGAAAAACAGTAATTAAGTCTGGAGGAAAAAACTCCACTGCGTTTTATAAGAAACCAGTTATCGATAGTTCTTAAATTAAAAATAAGGCAGAAAACAAAATTATGCCATTTTTCTCATATTTTGTCCAAGTGTTTTTGTGGAAATGGGCAAGGGGTTGGTGCAAAATGAAAATCAGCATATCACTGTTCAGCAGTGTTCTCAACATTTCTCTCAAGATTTTTCCCAACATTTATCATTGTGTGGTACATTTATTCAAACTTCAGTTCCAATGGCGTTTAAAAGGAAATCCACAAATTATAAAAGGCATATCTGTACCTTCATTTCATGAAAGCAACAAAAGTTATCTATCCCCACAGTGGAAACTATCAGGCAATCCCCACAGTGGAAACTATCAGGCAGACTGTCATCTATGAAACTGTAATGGTCTCATAAAATTGTCATTTCCTGTTTTTCCTGAGAGATACGACTATGTTTTTCTTTGCCATAGGACAATCATGGCCATGAATTTACTATAAAAATCACTGGGGCACTAGGACAGTAAAATTATCAGAGGTAATATGCAATCAACTTAATTATGAATGCAAAACTCAGAAAAAAACACTAGACCCCAAGCACTGCAGATGAAAATGTGTTTCTGTAAGAATTTTCCAGAATTACCTTACAATAAAAGAGTAAATGCAGATTGAAAATTCAACACTACTGATGGAATTTCCTACTTTCTGTAAAATGAAAGTCAACCACCCCGAGAGAGAGATATCAAGCTACAAGGGCCATATCCTAGGGAACGCAGATCTCTTTGCAAAATGTTAAAAAAAATAAAAAATAAAAATCAATTCACAAGTGCATATGTCTTTCCTGATAAGCTAGATGTAAATTTCCCCACAGGTCCCTGAATTCTGTACTTTTGACTCTCTATGTGTCCTCAGGCACCAAAACTTACATTCACTTAAGAAATCCTCCTTGATCTTCTCTGAACTCATAAGGAGATTAGTAGCTGCTTCTAGGCAAGAAAGCAAATAAGAGATTTAATAAAGTGCTTTAAATGAATTCTGAGATGACAGAATAGTTGCCTGGCAGATTCTTATGCATAGAATGCAGAGGTGTTCTATTTTATTTTATTTTATTTTATTTTATTTTATTTTATTTTATTTTATTTTATTTTATTTTATTTTATTTTATTTTATTTTATTTTATTTTATTATTTTATTTTATTTTATTTTACTATATTTTATTTTATTATGTTACTTTATTTTCATTTATTTTTATTTCATTTTATTATCTTACTGCCTAAAAGTTTCGTGCTTTCACTTCTCTATCAAGCTAAGCAAGGTGGGGCAAGAGATAAATCTCTAGGATTAAATCACGTATGGCATTGTGAGGAAACTAGACCACTGGCTAGAGTTCTTGTTAGGAGGTCACAGTCCTTAATCAGGGAGAGGAGGGGAGCAGAACATATTTTTAAATGGTTTATATCTATTCCTTAAGCTGGCTTCAAATTAAATGCTTGTTTACTTGTTTTGTCACAGCTAAAGAACAGAACTCTGAAGAAGCCACACTGTTCTCAGCTCTGGACAGTCTGTTTATCTAGTTTGGGGACATGGTAGAGCATGGTAATCTGGGGCACATCAGAAGTACCTACATACTCAAGGAATGAGGTTTCTTTTAGCTGCTGGCTATGGCATCTGTCTACACCATGCTCCACTGTCCTGGATCTGGAAAGTATACCACAGATCAATAAACCCAGTGGTAGGGGAATAAGTCACTGCAACTCCATAGAGCCATGAGAAGAAAGGAGGAGAGAGATTCTGTCTAACAGTTTTTGACACTGTGGAAATTGCAGAACAAACTAGCGTGGTTTGAGGTTGTAGAAGTTGTAATATTCAGTCACTTAAACTGAATGGTCAACTTGGCTTTTGAGCACAGGGGTCTTCTGCTTTTAATGCCAGAAACTTTAAATCAGAAAACAAATAACTTTCCCTTCCCTTCCCTTCCCTTCCCTTCCCTTCCCTTCCCTTCCCTTCCCTTCCCTTCCCTTCCCTTCCCTTCCCTTCCCTTCCCTTCCCTTCCCTTCCCTTCCCTTCCCTTCCCTTCCCTTCCCTTCCCTTCCCTTCCCTTCCCTTCCCTTCCCTTCCCTTCCCTTCCCTTCCCTTCCCTTCCCTTCTTCCCGCCTCTCCCTCTCCCTCTCTCTCTCCCTCTCCCTCTCCCTCTCCCTGCAGCGTGGAGATCTGCTCCGTGTGGGACCCATGGGCTGCAGGGGGACAGCCTGCTCCACCAGGGGCCTCTCCACAGGCTGCAGGGGAACTGCTGCTGTGTGCCTGGAGCACCTCCTGCCTACCTTGTGCACTGACCTGGGGGACTGCAGGGCTGATTCTCTCTCATTTTCTCATTCCTCTCTCCCAGCTGCTGTTGTGCAGTAGTTCTTTGTTGTTATTGTTGTTGTTGGTGGTTTTTTTTCTTTCCCCTTTCTTAAACCTACTCTCACAGGCCCAACCAGGGTCACTTACTGGCTCAGCTCTGGCTAGCAGCGGGTCCCTTTTGGATCTAGCTGAAACTGGCTTTTATCTAACATGCAGCAACTCCTGGATTCTTCTCAGAAAGGTTACCCCTGCAGCCCCCCATTACCAAAACCTTGCCACATAAACCCAATACAGTCACTTTGTTCAGCCTAGAGAAGAGGAGACTGAGAGATGACTTCATGGCAGCCTGCAGCTTCCTCATGAGAGGACACGGAAGGGCAGGCACTGATCTCTTCTCTGTGGTGACCAGCACTATTGGACCTGAGGGAATTGAATGAATTTATGACAGGGAAAGTTCACGATTAGGAAATGGTTCTTTGAGAAGGTGGTTGGGCACTGGAACAGGCTCCCCAGTGAAGTGGTCATGGCACCAAGCCTGATGGAGTTCAAGAAGCATTTGGACAACACTCTTAGATACATGGTTCAATTTTGGGGTGTTTGCATGTGCCAACAGGAGTTGGAATCAATGATTCTTGTGGCTTCCTTCCAACTCAGGATATTCTGTGATTTGTTATATCCATGTTACCAAGGCAATGTCACTTCTATATAAGTGCAGTGCAGGAAGAAGTGTTTGACATATGGGTCAGACTGATACCCTAGCTTTCCACCTTTTAGTGTTGGGAAGCTCTGTCCTGCATTACAGACATCAGTATGTAAGTACAAAAAACAACAGCTCTGTCTGTGAGCATGACGTCCTTCAGCTGTCATGTCTGAGTCCAACCCTGATGGCCTTTTGTCTGATGGAAGCAGAGATGTCCAACCTTGTCTTATGGACTTTAGACCAGCATGCTTCAAAAACTGGGCAGTCTAAGGGGGGAAAACTCTTGCAGAAGTGTTGAATCTATGTTGTCACAGTAGACAAGAGGAGAGAAAAATCAAAGAACGGGCCAATCCAGAAGAAAATTCAGCTCAGAAGAATGCTGTGCTATTTTGTCCACAGATTCTGATAAGTACTAAACAGGTCTCCAGCAGTACCCCACAATTCTATTCCAGCATAGCTTCAAATGAGAATATAAGAGAACCCTTGTGAATAAAAGACATCACTTAGCAGAATATGCTTTTCCTGCAAAACAAAGGAGATTTTGGACCACAGCAACATCTGTCACAATATGCACGTATTGTAGTAATAGATCAAATGTCTTTCCTGCTTTTCTCATGATCTGCAGCTTATCTGGATCCATGTCTAGTCAAATCAAGGCTTGGCTCTCATGTGTGGTCAGGACCAATGAGAATGCTCAGTGTTGACAGGATGAAGGGATGGACAAATACCCAACCACTTGCTAGGCCTTCTACAAAGTAAACAGCCTATAATTTATTTATTTATTTATTTATTTCTATTCATCAGACAGACGTTTGCCTTAGAACTTCTCAGAAGTACCAGTGCAATTCTGTCATCTCAATCCAAATGATACATTTGAAAAACACTGAAGTACAGTTCAAGGTTGTAGAACAGGTCACATAAACTGGGGATTTTTAGCAAGACCTACTATTTCAGCAAGAGAGAATGTTCCTGACATTGAAACTGCTTTTGTTTCAGTTTGACCTGTAAATTAAATAGACCTTTTTCTTACTTTTGACATATTATTTCAGTTTCTTTTCTAATTTAGGAAGATGTCCACATCATTTTGCTCCTCATTCATATTCTTATTAATTTTGGCACCAGGGTTAACCTCGTGACCCTGTATAATATTGACAGGAGAGTTAATAGGAGGTTATGTTTTCAGATAGCATATCTTGACATATTTTGCTTGAATATAGTTTCACTGCTGGTGATAGCATTCTTGAAGTAACCAGCTGTTGTTGGAAGAATGGGAAAAACAAAATAGAACTGGTGTAAGCCTCTGAAGATATCTAACAGAAAAGCCTGTGAATTTGGAGTATGTAAGTCAATATAATAATCTGAAACAGCTGATACAAAGAGGTTAACAGAAAAAAAATAAATATATATATATATATATATTGTCTCAGTATCTAAAATGGAGAAAAAGGAGATGAATACAGGTTTGAAAAAAAGTGTCTAAGAATTTGATCTGCTTCTCAGACACACATCTTTTATTAAATCTATTAAACCAAGTAGTTTTATTTCTCTGTTTGCTTGCAGGAGTTTCCCAAACTTCCTTCTTGCTGCCTGTTTCCTTTGAAGATCATGAACATATTGTACAGTACAGTATTAGAAGCTCCACAACAAATTCAAAGTTAAAAAGATCATTAGTTTTCTTTTCTTCCTTATATGACGCATACGTAATGAAATTTCCAGGGGAGAAAAATAAAAATTGGAAGATTAATAGGTAGAAGAACTATTATATATCAAAGTGCCTGCTGGAAAATCCACAGGACAGTGATTTTAGTGTGACTGATTTTCTCTGATGTCATTATCTTCTTTGTCATTCTAGATTCCCCAAGCTTTAGTGCTCTACAAGATTCATGGAGAATAAAATCTTTTTTTGTCTGTGAAAAAGTATTCTTAGGTTATGATTATACTAGAGATTTTATTAGGAATTAATGTATTATGTAAAAATTCAATTTAATAACACTTTTCTCTAAGCCTAAAACAGTTATAGGCTATGTTTCTAAGTGAAGTAATACTGACCAAATGACTCCAAGGCAATTAAAGTTCCTCATATCTTTTGTTGTAAAGACTCCCTCATAAGGGAACAATAGCATAATAAAATGAGTTAAATCTTCTTGGAAAGCCTGATTTATTTATTTATTTTTATGTATACTCAAACTGTTAATAGTTTTATTATTTATGAGCTCTAATCTAGTAAACTAAAAACAAAAGGACAGAAAGCATCAATATAATGTTCAAACAAATGAATTGTAATCTTTGAAAAAATTGTCCGTAGTCAAGTATATTCATTTTGTTCAAAACACAGGAAAAAAAAAGAATCCTACTGTTTTTTTTTTGTTAACATGATGACAAAATATTACCCCCATTTTTTCTAAATTAGGGTTCAACCCTCCTAAGAAACTTTTAAAGAAGGTAGTACTACTAGCTTTGTGGTGCAATGCCCACTCTTAAACCCTGTCCACCCCAGAGGCAGACAAATATTATTTATGTACATACTGCAACAAGGAAAGACCAGCAGATCCATTATTTTTCTTCTTTTTCATTTAAAGAAGACAAAATCATTAATCACTTGTAATAAAAATAAATAATAAATTAGAAGAAACAGGCAGCATTACTTAGCAGACAAGCTGGCAACATAGTCTGTAAGACTAACAGAAGGAAAGGAAGTTTGTGGTGTGTGTAAATCTACTGTATTAAGCCTGCATTTCATAAGTATCCAGTGTCCTTTGTTGAAGTCTAACACTTACATGGATATTCTGTGGGAATCAGCTCTACTTATATTTAATTACAGTAATTAATCTCTGGAAGAACTCACCAAAGCCTGCCAAAAGGGAATTTATGTCCATTCATTAATTTCAATACTATAAATTACTCTTTGTATGTAATTTTTTTTGGTACTAAGTTTTCCACATACTTACAGCATTACTAAACAGTATTGCTTTGTACCTCCTCATAAAATCAAGCAAACATGATATTGAATCACAAGTTTATAAAGCAGTAGCCCTGTTATTGATAATTTATTCTGATTCCATAGAAAATAAAGGCTGTAGAACACCATATGCTAACTTCTGACCAAATCTACATCTTCTCTGTAAGATGTAGCTTTCTATTTAGAATTAATTAAATCTAAATTATCACCACATTCCTGGGTGAGCTGTTTCAGGGGCTGATTGTTGTGGTGATACACTTCTGATAAATTCAAGCATATACTAAAAAAATATAGTAAACACAACTCTGACCCTATTAAAGTCAAGAGCAAGATTTTTAGGGATTTCATTGTGGCAAGGACTTCCCCCAAGGAGTTTGTTTGCTTCCTGTTTTTAACTTCCAGGGATAGTTTCTGTTTTTGTTGTTATTTGTTTTCTTGTAGGCAGGCATACTACTATAATATTTCTTTGATTTTTAAGAGTCTCCTGATAGATTTAAAGGGCTACAAGTTAGTAAAAATTGATAAGAATATATTTATTCAAGAAATTATATTTTATGCGGAACTGCTGTTCATGTTGATTTATATTCACTAATCATGGTGGAAAAAAAAATCAATTGCCAAGGTAAAACCAATCAGCATAACAAGGTGGATTAAAAAGATGAAGAAAGTGCAGAAGAGTAAACATACAAATTAAAACAAATAGGAAATTCAAGAGCAAAATACTTCAGAAAGATGTATGTAAGTTAAAGAGGAAGTACAGCATTAGGGAACACGAACAATGCTCCATGGAACAATTGGAACAATTCTCCATGTGAAACTTTTAGAACAGAGCAACTATAGAAACTACTAAATACTGTTATACCTGTAAATTAGTCAGTCTATTTATCAGTTTTGCAAGGCAGAGAAAGTGAAAGCTAATTTTAAAACAAGACATAGAAGTGTTGCAAACGATAGTTGTACCAAGCATCTGTACCTTCATCTTTTTATGAATGATTCTAAAAGGAAATTGATACCTGAGACTGATGCCTGCTCTGTTTTGGCACGGCAAGCAGAGAAGGCGCTGAAGCTTGGCCAGCTCAACCAGGGAGTGATAGTATCCACCTGGCAGAAGGCCGTGGCCTCACAGAGCTCAGCACCCACCACAGCTGATGCAGCCTCCCAGACAGCTGCATGGGGACCATGCTGCCACCCAGGTGTCAGGCTGCCGGGTGTGTCCTACGCACAAACAACAAGCACTGCTGCACGAGATGTGACCAGGTTGAAGAACTGCTTTGCGTGGTGGCAGCTTTGGGAGGAGGTGGGTATACTAGGAGGAGGAGGAGCATCAGGGAGTCAGAGAATGAGATTGGTGGGGTAGGGCACTGCCATCTCTGAGGCAGGTTCCCCAGCCAGCCACTGCTACTGCACAAGAAACAAAGGTTCCCCTACCCCCTCGCTGCAGAGGGAGGGGATCTAAGAGATGGGGGAGTGGAAGCAGGTTGAGCAGGTAAGAGACGTTGCTTGGAGAGTCACTCACCTGGTATGTCCCACTGGTTATTACCCTTTATTGGTTTTTCAAGTTGCAGTGATGAGGTGGCAAAGAGAAGCCAAAGAGCAATCAAAAGGGACTTTATGGCTTTGGGGTGATTGTTTGAAGGATCAGGTGCACAGGTAGTGTTTGCCTCCATCCTTCTAGTAGCGGGGAACAATATTGGAAGGACTAGGCAGACCAAGCTGATCAATATGTGACTCTGAGGCTGGTGCTACTAACACGGTTTCATCTTTTTTGATCATGGGAAGGTCTACATGGCACTGGGCCTACAGACTCCTGACAGGGAGCACCTTTCTCTGAGGGGGAAAAGGATTTTTGCCCAGGAGTTAGCAGGGCTGACTGATAGGTCTTTAAACTAGATTTGAAGGGGGAAAGGGACCAAACCAGGCCCACTAGTGATAAGCTATGAGACTTATGGTGAGCTGTTTCAGGGGCTGATTGCTGTGGTGATACATTTCTGATAAATTCAAGCATATATTAAAAAATATACTAAACATAACTCTGACCATATTAAAGTCAAGAGCGAGACTTAGGGATTTCATTGTGTTAAGGACTTCCCCCAGTTATAGTTACAGAAATTCAGGAAAGATAAAAATGCACTGGCAGCAAATGTTGACAAAAGATCCAGTATGTGGTCTGTGGAGAGTATATTGGCAATTGACAGGGCCTGAGTCAGAAGAGAGATGAGAGGGAAGGAACTTTCTTTGAGTTTTGAGGTAAAACAAGGTAGATGAAAACAGAAATGGAGCACAACAGGAGAAAAAGAAACTGACGGTTCCAGAGAGTCTCAAGAGAAATACACTAAAATTATGGAAAAATAAGCCTGGACAAGTATTTTAAGGATCATTTAACTTCCACAGTGTTTTATCAACTCTGATCTGTGTCACTCTCAACAAACAAATTACAAACGCACTTTAGAAGACATATATACACTTATGATAGAATTTGTCTTACCTCTTAAAGCAGTGCTGAACCACCCATTCTGGTACATTATCATATTGTAATCTCTAAACTAACTCTTTCTTGGTGCAGTTTAAACCTGTAATTTCTTTATCTATTTTCAGTAGAAATAGATCAGAGAAGTTTCTTCTCTATCTCTTTGCTGATGCCTTTATCCATCTGAAAACTGTTAGCATGTTTAGCCCTCAGCTTCCTTTCCCTAAACATTCCTACACTTTTAATCTTAATCCATGTCATTTTTTCTAGCTTTCTGATCATTTCACTACTTTCCTTTGAATTTTATCATAATTAGATGTTCCTATAAAAATGAGCTAGAACTCTATCTGATCTATCTAGGAAGCACAACACTAAACATAGAATGAAATGTATGTTCTTGTGTTTACTGGGAACTAGCACTGTGTTAAAAATAGGAACAACTATTAAATCTCAATCCTGTTCAGTTCTCAGCTTGCAATCACTGAAGTCACAATGAAGCTTCAGATTGTGTAAAAACAAATTTCCAAGCAGCAGTAGAGGTTCTGTTTTCCAGAAATGCTGGCTTTACCTCTAATGTAACTGTAAGAATATTTGCAAAAGAGCTTCACCCACTCTAGTTAAATCACAGCATCTATCACAGTTAGGTGATCCTCTCAAAAACTCCTGCATCATCAAACTCACTTTGGCAGATGAAAATATAAACAAACAAAAAAAAAAGTAGTGTCACTTTTCCACAAATTAATTTCTTTCAGCATCGCTGTTATGGTTTCACCCTCATGGACAACTAACTTCACCAGTTCCCCTTTCTCACTCCCCCTTCTCAAAGAGAGAGTCAGGGGAGAAAGTATGATGGGAAAGTAAAAGACTCATGGGTTGAGATAAGGATGTTCTAATTAAAGGGGAAAGAAAGAGAAAACAAAACAAAACAAAAACTACAAAACAAACAAACAAACAGGCCATGCAGAAGCAAAGAGAGAAAATAATTATACTCCCCATCAGCAAGTGATGTTTGGCCATGTCCTGGGAAGCAGGACCTCAATACATGTAGCAGTTGTTTGGAACGACAGACGTCTTCATAACGAGAGTCACCCCCTTTCTCTTACCCCTTCCCCAGCTTTTATTGTTGAGTGTGACCTCTTATGGCGTGGAACATCCCTTTGGTTGGTTTAGGTCCACTGCCCTGGTGATGTCCCCTCCCCACCTCTTGCCCACCCCCAGCCTACTGGCTTTTGGGGGATTGGAGGGAGTCCTGGTGCTGTGCCAGCACTGCTCAAAAATAGACAAAACACTGGTGTGAAACCAATGCTGTTCTAGCTACAAGTGCAGAGCACAACAATATATGGGCTGCTGCAAGGAAAGTTAACTCCATCCCAGCCAGACCCAAGACAATCACTAAGAAGGTCTAAAAATAACACGGATAGGACTCATCTGACTAAATGCAGATGCCCAAGGTAAAAATGTAAAAAAGTAAAAATCTAAGTTAGTCATTCTAAGGTCCCTTTAGTAAACCCTATTAAAAATGATTAATCTTCTTTCTACTCTAAACTAGACATAATTTAGTAAACTTAGAGTGAATTTAGAAATGTTTATTAGCATGAGATGAAATATTCTCCAGAAGAGTCTGTACCTTTGACTCTAACGAGAGCTGAAAGTTACTTGCTGAAAAGTACATCTGTACATTTGGTTTTATAAATCCAAGACTAAGTGTCCACATATTATAGCAACATATTTTGGAATCTCCTGTTTGATCTCCAGTTTTCATTTCAGTCTCCATCTACAAAGAAACAAAGAAACAAACAAGAAGGCGTACATTTGATGGAAACAAACTCTGCTTCCACATATTTTCTCTGAAAAGAATCTAATATTTTTCTAAGATACCCTGCAACAATGCTATTATTTAACCATAAATCAAAATGCCAGCATTATTAATAGTGGAAAAATGCAATAATTTTCCTTCCATATGGAGAAGATAAAAGAAAACCCACATAATCCACAGTTTATTGTAATTCCTTTTATTTTCATGATTTGCATAGGCAAACCATGGAAGACATCTCTAATCCTGCTTCTAATTAAGTATCATCTTGTGTTAGCATATGCCTTTTTACTGTAATACACCAATGCTTGGAAATATTCAAAGAACCCTTTACCTCAGACCAACTCTATTTCCACTTCAGTATACAGCAGAGAAAATTTAGAAGGTGGTCACTAAGAATAAGACCTGCATGTACTTCTTACTGGCATACCTTAGGAAATCAGAATATTCCGTTTGAAAGGTAATGACTGATATATTTTCCAGCCAATCTTGCTGATCATTTTTCAGGGTGACAGAGATAATACTTTTCTGATCAACAAATCTTAACATAACTATGCTAATTTTACCTGTCTTTCTGCCTGCTAGCAGTAACTACATGCTAGAAATTCTAATTAAGGGAATGCTTTCAGACAGTGCATGCCCTCATTAAACTGGTGATAACTGTTGCTCTCATTATAACTGCCCTTCTGCATCTCTTGATTGTCTTCATACTTTTTTTTTTTTTTAAGAGGTATGTTTGCTCCTCCTTCCTTTCTATATTTACCAACATGGGCTATATACTGATATGAAGGTTACACTTATGCTAGTAAAATGAATAAAGACAGAACATGAATCCAAACACAATCATCCATGTTTTTTAGCCATTATCATCCATGACCTAGTTTTGCCGCATGACAACTAGCAATCTCCAAGCTTTATAAAATGCCTAGTTCATGAGGTTGCATGGGATCAGAATCATTCTTGATAGAGGAGGGAGAGTTTACTGGCATTGGTAAAATTTGTACCGTACCAGAAGGCCTTGGGACCAGGGAACAGTTGCCCGATCGTTTTATTTAGTACCATAATTGTAATTGGAAATGTTATCCTTTTGAAAAGCTAGTATTTCTAGGAGATCTGGGTTTAGAGAAGTGTGTTTATGTGTGTGTTTAGAAAAGTTCACTTTTTTTTTTTTTTAGCAAGAACCAGAGGAGAAACACTTTACCAGCTGAAATAAAAACAGCATGTTCTCCATATTTATTATTCCCAGATAAGAATTATAATGGACAGCTAAGAGAAATTAAAGAGAGACAAACATTAAGGAAGTAAAATTGAAGGAGTATTCATGCAGCAAGCATACATTCATTTATATGGCACAGTTGCATTCTTTCTCATGCCTGAGTTTCCACTACTGAAAACATTAATGGTAATGAAGTTGAAAAAACTCCTTAGTACATCTCTGGGCATATCTATTAGGGATACACCAAACAGGGACATGTATGCTATGTCTCTGCCAGACGCTGTGGTTGCCAGGGAAAATAAGCTGTGACTTTGCCTGATGGAAGAATAGCTGAAGGGATGGTAGCAGCACGGTGAAGAAGGTGTCCCTAAGGCCAAAATATGTCATCAACTCACCAATTCTTTACTAGACATGCACTTCCCCTTTCCCGCCCACCCCCCCCCAACCCCCGAAAACTCAATAACAAAATCAAACCGCCAACAACAACAAAAACAACAACCCTCCACTCCCTGATTAAGATCAAGTCTCATTACATATTTTTAGCTGGCTAAAGTGAAAAGTTTTAATCATAATCAAGAGTTTTGTGGCTGTTTCCATACTGACACTGTGGTTACCCAAATACATAGATTGTGAGTGGAAATGTTGACCAACATTTAGAGTGTAGTTCACCATTCAACACACTAATGAGTATATTTTTCATACAACTTCTAAACCAGATGTGTACTTACACATACTGTGAACTCTGATGTAGTGGCTGCAGTTAGATGTAAACATGGAACAATGTGCTAATACCTGCCATAGAATAAGTCAAAATAAATCTTGATCACAGGGAAACAATATTTGAAAGGGTAGGAAATGATACAATCCTACTTTCACATTTCTTAACACAGCAATCTCATCTGATACTGGAAATGTCAACTGAATTGCCCTTTCCTCCATTCCTTCCAAAGCATCTACTGAGTGCTTAGTAAGAGGTGTGGATAGTATAAACAGTGGAAGAGTAGCAGATCCCTATTTGTCTATTTGAGTTGCATATACTCTTGATTCTGCTTATTTGTTCATCTTATGACCTCTACCACTTTAACATTAGGTGTTCAGAGTCAATCTGCAGCAAACAGACTACTTGGATTAACATAAGGACAATGAATACTCACAATAAAAAATGAATAAGGCTACAAAAAAGGCCTGAAATAATAAATCATCTTGTAGCTGGAATTCATTGAATCAGGGGAGCTAGGAATATTCTTTACAAAGTGAGTATGTGAACTGATGCATGAGAAATAATTCTCTTATTTGCTTGACATTCTTAATTCAACTCACAGGGAAAGAAATGTAAGTTTTAGCAGTCTCAGGATAATCTTGATTTCATATAAAGCCATGTCATCCAGTAATGTGACTCCAGAGATGCTGAAAAATGGTATCATATATCAGAAGCCCATCCTTTCAATTTCTTATGAAAATAAATTTTGCAAAAAATAGCTGAAGCTGATTTCAAGAGTCATATAGAGAGTATATATTGTTTAAGACAATGGAGAAAGTTAGTGAATGAAAGTTCATTTTCTTCATTTCTTTTAAATGAAGAAGTGTGAAATATCTGCAAAGCTACATCCCTTCCTTTCTTGCTTTAGTAGGCTCATTTAATGAAATAGGGAAACAATTCTTTCTGATGTGAGTGTGCTCTCTGGAGTCATTGATTTTTTGTATATCTTTGCTAACTACCTCCAGAGAGGTTATATGTTTTCCTTCCATTATATTCTAACAGATGAGATCCCATAGGAGAGAATTCAGATATTAGAATGCACTGGAAGAAAAACAGGAATTTCAAGAACATCTTCTTGTAAAGTTTTTCTCAACCCTCCATGGCTCAGAAGTAGTATTCGGCCAGTTAGTAGTGTTTCAGACTTGGCATGTTGGGTTATCCGACCTGTCAGATTTACTTTTTCAGATTTTTAGTTCATTTAGATGAAAAAAAGCTCCATTTTTGAGTACCACAAAATGCAGTGAAAATTCTTTGCATTCTAAACCCCTGCTGAGGTTTTCGTACTCGAAATAATTTTGCAATATATGGATTTGTGCTAGAGCATATAACCGGGATCTATTTTATTTGAGGAAGGAAAATTTCTGAAAATTTTCTTCACCACCTTCTTATTTTGAGGCATTACCATTACGGAAAAACCTTTAGGTTAGCTGCATGCTTGCAGAGGGACTCACGGTTGGCTCAGAAACCTGGGTAATTCACAGAAGAGAAGCTAGAAGAAGCTGCAACAGCAGATACACTGCCTTCAAGCTTCACAAACCAAATAGTTTCCGTACACTTCATCAGACATTTAAGTAGCAAATGTTCTCCTCCACTGCATTCACAAATATTAATAAGTGATGCAACTATAAACAATAAGGAATAAGTTGCAATAAACAACTATATTACAGTCATGAGAAGACATGACTGAAAGTGAATTCCTGCGTCGTCATTGCAGTCCTCCCTCAAGTTACTCACGGTATCAAAAGTAGTTCACTTCTACTACTTTTCCACTCATTGTTTATGACCTCACAACTGAATGATATTCTGTGCCTTATTAGTCTGATGGCAATAAATCTTTTAATTTTCTTTGGCTAGCAATGTACACTTATTTATTATTTAGCATGTGATTTTGTTTTTTTTTAATTAATCTTGGATTTTTTTTCCATTCAAAGTGCTTATGAATGATAAACATTCACTCTCATATTGACAGTTTGCTTTCTAAAGAAGTCAAGCCCTTGTACTTTGTTCTTAGTATAACAGCATTATATTCCTCTCATCTTAATAGCCATGTTTTTTGCTGACCTGTCTCCAATATCACAAACTGCAACTAAGATAAGAATTAAAATTATAATATCAAAATGACTTATATTTAAAGAAAATTAATTTACATGCTTGTGTTCACTATTCAGTAGTACATACAACACTGTTGATGTGAGAGATAAACAACTTTTTTTTTTTTTTTTTTTTAATCTGCTTAAGGCATATTCATTTCTGCAACTACTTTTTTGAGGCAATGCCCTGCAAAATTGACCTATAAGTACATATGCACACACATACACATATACATATATACACACATATTATTAGGCATTACATATCTGTAGTGGGTTTACATGGCAAGGCTTTGGTAGCGGGGAGCCATAGGGATGGCTTCTGTGAGAAGAATGTGAGATAAAGTCCATGCTGCTGGCCAGAGCTGGGCCAATAAGAGTTGTTGTTTATGCCTCTGTGAGAGCATGTTTAAGAAAGGGGGGAAAAACAAAACAACCAAACCAAACCAAACCAAACCAAACAAACAACAACAACAACAACAAACGCTGCTGTGCAACAGCAGCTGGAAAAGAGAGGAGTGAGAAGCAGCCCTGCAGCCCCCTGGTGAATGCAGCAGGAGGGCAGGAGGCGCTCCAAGCAGGCAGCAGCAGTTCCCCTGCGGCCTGTGGAGAGGCCCCTGGTGGAGCAGGCTGTCCCCCTGCAGCCCATGGGTCCCACACGGAGCAGATCTCCACGCTGCAGCCCGTGGACAAGCCCCTGGTGGAGCAGGGGGATGTGGCCTGGAGGAGGCTGCGGCCCATGGAGAGCCCCCGCAGGAGCAGGCCCCGGGCCGGAGCTGCAGCCCGTGGACAGGAGCCCACGCAGGAGCAGGGGGCCTGGGGGGAGCTGCCGCCCACCCGTGGGGGACCCGTGCTGGAGCAGTTTGCTCCTGGGGGATGGATGGACCCCGTGGTACGGAGCCATGTGGGAGCAGTTCTTGAAGAGCTGCTGCCTGTGGGCAGCCCCCTCAGGCTCAGTTCGGGAAGGAGGCATCCCGTGGGAGGGACCCCACGTGGAGCAGGGGCAGAGAGGGACCGAGAAGGAGTGGTGGAGACGAAGTGCTGTAGACTGACCACAGCCCCCATTCCCCGTTCCCCTGTGCTGCTTGGGGGGAGTAGGTGGAAGAGGTCAGATGGGGGGAAGGCGTTTTTGGTTTCTTTCCTTTGTTTCTCACTTGTCTAACTTGTTAGTAATAGGCAATAAATCTTACTATCTCCCTATGCTGAGTCTGTTTTGCCCATCACAGTAATTGTTAAGCGATCTCCCCATCCTTATCTCAATCCTTGAGCCCTTTGTATCATATTTTCTCCCCCTTTCTCTTTGAGGAGGGGGAGTGAGAGAGCGGCCGTGGTGGAGCTCGGCTGCCCACCAAAGGAAAACCACCCCAATATCAACATTGAAACTCAAGATTTCCAATTTTGCAAAGATTGTGTGATTTGCAAAGTAGAAGTGCTTAGTGCTTATATATAAATACATGATTTCGGTATTACAGTTCAGGTCTATATGACGTAAACATCTGCCAGCTGTGTTTGTAAAAAGATGGGGAGATACTAACAGAATTTAATACATCTTATCTTGTGTAGGAAAGCAGAAAACCCATTCAATGACTTGGCACAATAAATGTCAATTTATTATCACTTTATCATGACAATCCATAAGATTTGGCATGGAATTTGGTAATAGGTTCATCTTGCTCTATGGAAAAATAAAGTTGCATTTAGATTTTTCAGTAAATCTTTTAGCTCTGCAAGTTGGCATTTACCACATATCCTTTCCATGATTTAGCATTTCTACTCCACATAATATTTCTTTTTCCAAATACTTACCTATATGCCATTTTAAAACAATTTATATTAGTGGCTTACTTTATTGCCTTTGGTAGTTGTTTGCACATATACTATTGTCACAGTTGCAATACTGTATTTAAGGTCATGTCAGGATTTTTATGGTTGGAAAATTCTATTTTGGTCAGAAATATAGTTTAAAAAAGATCTTTTGAAGAAGATGTAATGTGCAAAAAACAAACAAACAAACGAAAAACCTATCCTTTTAGGAAGACTCCTACTTTTCCATTTGTTATTTTTAATATTAAGAAGAATATTTAAAATCAGTTGCTAATGTTGTATGTATTTTAGATTTTGTTTCTGAGAATAATTGCTCAATTTGTCTCACCTTGGCTTTGCAATCCTTGCTCATACTAAATAATAGACTTTCTTTTATCTGTTTCCACTGATTACACTGAGACTTCTTGCAAATGAAAACATTCCAGTACTCTAAGACAGAAATATGCCTTTAGAATTAATCAAAAGCAATATAAAAATAGGTCTCTTTAGAGTCTTTGGAAATGAATGTGTGTTAATGATTACTTACAGAAGTAATAGGTGCTGATATACCAAATGAAGAAAACCTAGATTTAAACAAGCAGTTTTTCTTAATGAGTATAAACTGACTGTAGTACGTAGTTGAAGACTGAATGACAGAAGAACTTGGCAAAAATATATAGATTCAAATGCACAAAATCTCAGCATAGATGAGTATGGATGGGACCTCTAGAGGTCACCTGGTCGAGGCCTCTCTGCTCAAAGAGGGATGCCAGCTTGCCCAGAACCATGTCCAAATGGCTTTTGAAGATCTCCAAGGAGCGAGACTTCTCAGCCTCACTGGGCAATCTGTGCTGGTGCTCTGTCACCCGCACAGTAGAGAAGTGCATCCTAATCTTTAGAGGGAACCTCTCGTATTCCAGTTTGTGCCCATTGCCTCTTGCCCTGGCAATGGGCACAACTGACAAGGGCCAGGCTCCGTCCCCTTTACGCCTTCCTTGGTGTATTTATACACATTGATGAGATTCCACCCTGAGCCTTTTCTTCACCACGCTGAACAGCCTCAGCTCTCTCAGCCTCTCCTTGTAGGAGAGGTACTCCAGTCCCATGATTACCTATGTGGCCTTCTGTTGTACTCTTGCCAATGTGTCCATGTCTCTTTTGTACTGGGGTCCCAGAATTGGACACAGTACTCCAGGAGTGGCCTTACCAGTGCTATACAGACTGGATGGATAATCTCGTCCTGCTGGCGATACTTAGCCTAAGGCAGCCCAAAATACTGTTAGCCTTCTTAGCATCAAGGGCATATCGATGACTCGTGTTCAACTTGGTGCCTACCAGGACTCCTAGGTCTTTTTCTGTCAAGCTGCTCTCCAGCTGGGTGGCCCTAAGGATGTCCTAATGCCAGGAGCTGTTCCTTCCTAGGTGCAGGATTTTGCACTTCCTGTTGAATTTCATGAGTTACTTGTTAGCCCACCTCTTCAGCCTATTAAGTTCCTACTCAATTGCCGTGCAGCCCTCGTGAGTCAGCCACTCCTCCTAGTTCATCTGTGAACTCCTTCTATTTCATCTGCAAACACATTTCTAATAAAAAGCACTCTGTACTTAAAAAAAAAAAAGGTCTTCATTAATGAAAATAGAAAAGTCAATGAACCTAGAAAGAATGTGATCAACACCTGAAAAATCTTTGTTTCGTTGCTTTTGTGACATTTTGTGTAGTGTCAACAAACTCATATAGGTTTAGACAATGTTGAGGTATCCACCTTGCATGACAGAGTCTAAGATTGGCTTAATAGTGCAAAAATTGTTTTGTGAGGTATTTGATATTAAAAAGACATCATTTTAACATTAGCTTTATAAAACTACAAAGAAAAAATGTCAAATGTGATTACATACTTTGTAATTACATTTATTTACAATTACAATTGTGAATATAAAGAACAAAGAAACAATACATATGACAGAATTAGATTAACTAGGTCACTTCGTAGCTGAATCAAAATCTAAGATGTCAGTAGAAAGGTTTTATTTCCAGAGCTAATACAAAGAATTGAACTGCAGGGTTCTTGTGTGGATTTCTGCACATTTATTAGGAAACTGCAGATAGAAAATAAACAAAAAATTATAGCACCATCACATCCTTTGAAAACAATTTCAAAAGAATCTTCCCCTCCAGTCTTTACTGCCTCTACGTGAAGCAAGCTGTGTTTTTGGTGCCTTCTGAATCTTCAACAAGGATAACAAATACATGTTATTTGGAGAAGGAAATATCAAAAGACATATTTTCCACAAAGATACATGTCTAGACAGGGTCATATGTACATGATTAACACTAGGTTGTCTTCTTTTTCAAAAATAATTTGTGGTCAATGTAAATTGAAATTCAGTTAATACAACTGTTCTTTCTACTTTCTCCAAAATTTTATAAGATCTACATTCTCTTTTGTTGCATTCCTTTTTCAGCTACAAACTGAGACTCTAATTTCTCTAACTTTTGAATAAATCAGATTCTTGTGTGCTTGCATCACTTTGCCTAGTGATTTTTCCTTTGTTCTTTCACCAATTATACAATCTTCATTTATAACTCTGCTTCAAAGTATCTTATTGCAAATTAACTTCTCCAGAGATCCTTTTCCAAATCATTTTATATAGTACATCTCATTGCAAAATAATTTCTCAATTTAAAGTGAAAATAACTTTTTGTAAAATAATTTTCCATAGCACATCATGAACTAGTTTATCTCTACACCTCATTACATTGTTCTCTCATAATTATATAAAAATAATTCCTTTTTTTTTTTTTAGTAGTTTTTGTCTCCACCAGACTTCTAGATGATTATAAAGCAAAAAGCTATTTTGCCTGTTTGATAAATGCTCTTGCTTCCAAAGTTAGCCTGGTATTTAGATTTATTGATTTTAGGCAATACAGGTGAAACTAAATGAAGTATGTGACCTCAAAGCCACTGATCAAAACATTCTTAATGTCCTCAATTCTTATACTTTTCTTATTTGGAGGATAAATGCATTTTTAGTGCTTAATTGCTTATTGAGTTAAAACTGTAATACAATATCTCTAAGTACAGCAAAATACTAAGGACTTCAACAGATTCTTCATGGTTTTAGACCTTTTGTTTGTTTCTTTCTTTCTTTTTTTTTCCTGTTATCCCCACCAGATCTTGCATTTTAGAAAATGGCAGCATTTGTCTAGGAAGATGCTTATGGTATGAGCAACTCTGAAGAGAAAACAAATATAATTATTCATAAACTTCAGCTTTCTTTAAGAGGTTCTCATACGATATGATGTACTTTCAAGGAGAGGAAAGCAACCACTAGACATTTTTTGTCAGTGAAGAAAAATGAGATACTAGATCTATCTCAGGACCTCTTCTTCCCTACTTTGCCCCTTCCCCTTGCACTTTTTACTCTTCCTTACTACAACAACAACAACAATAATAATAATAAAGTTTGCATATTTAATTGTATAAAAATTTCCTTGTTAGGTTTGTTTTAAAATGTGACTTATGTGACTCTTAGGTGGGGAAAGCTGAAAACTGAAAACATTTCCAAAAAGAAGTGAAAGACTTCTGGGAACAAAATTTTAATGTGAACAAAGCAATTTCCTCCTGATTTTCAAGGTAAGACAATTTGAAAAATTCAAATATAGAAGAATTCTAAGTATAAAATTATTTGTGTTGGTATTCTTTCTTTAGAATCATTAATAAATGAAAAAAATCATATGTCTCAGGAGGTTTAGAAAATAGTAAATTATGGAGGTGGTATATTGTTTATAATTTTTATGATTGTCTCGAAGAACTACAATGAGAGAGAGAACAAAAAGCAAGAAATAAAGAGAAGAAGGGAAGAACTGGCAAAAGACGTTGTAATTTGATATGTCTGAAAAACAATTTCTGTTTATGGCAACTTAGCAAAATTCACTGTGTTGCCCAGAAGGAGACTATCCTATTTTAAGTACTACGTTACATATGTTAGCAGACAAAGTATTGCATTTTCATACATTTAATTCTGGCAAACAAACTCCTCAGAAACCTCATGTTTTTCATGTGATTGTTTGAGAAATTAAGTATTTGTTATTTTACCTTCCTTTAAAAAAAACTATTTTATTGAGTTAAAAAAATAAAAATAAAAAAATTCAGGTAGGAATAAAATATGAGAAATATATTTTAGACAAAGCAAATCTTTACATAACTGAAGACTAACGTTAGTGTTTTGTTTTGCATGATCAGATTCTGAAACCTAGTGTAATTTGTATATATTTGCTAAAACTTTGACTACGATATAGCTGTTTTTCTATCCATCAGGGTAAAGAATTGTTTTAGCTAGTTCCTGTGAAGATCACTTTATAATATCTGCTCACATATAAAGGAAATTTTTATTTCATACACCAAGAGGAAGGGTTCTAAACATACTTTAGTATGCTGAATGATCTGAATTAATTCCAAGGATATGGCATATTTGTTTTCATCTTACCAGAAGGGATAAACTCATTTAGGTAAACATCTCATTTACAAAAGTGTCCTAGAATAATACATAATGAGATACATCCTATTAAATTAATGTGCTCCACCATTTGGTGCTCAGAGCATGATCATTCAGAACATTCTAATTCAAAGGCTGATTATTTTCAGACTGGATATCATGGACGGTAGTTTGCTGTATTTATTTAGACTGTTTTGCATGATTAATCATCTCAAACTAAAATTATTCAGGCTATTCAAGTCAGTCACAGCTTATAATATTTTCTTTATTTGCAGCATGATATTTGAAAGCAGTTTATCCCTTCATACCAATTGGAATTGTAAACTCAAGGTCAGAAAATGGACAAGTATTGTACTGAATATATGCCTACATGTGCATATTACTTTGTAATATGAGGTAAACTGTGTCCTGGTAGATGAAAAACTCTACGTGAGTGATCAATATTCACTTGGCCCAGAAAAACAATAGTATCCTGGGCTGCATCGAAAGAAGCATGGCCAACAGGTCAAAGGAGCTGATTCTTGTCCTCTGCTCTGCTCTCATGAGACCCCAGCTGGAGTGCTGTGGTCAGCTCTGGGGCTCCCAGCATGTGAAACACATAGACCTGTTTGAGTGAGTCCAGAGAAGGGACTTGAAGGTGATCGGAAGGCTGGAGCACCTTGCCTCTGAAGATAGGCTGAGAATTAGGTTTGTTCAGCCTAGAGCAGAGAAAGATCCAAAGAGACCTTACAGTGGCCTTCCAGTATTTAAAGGGGGCCTACAGGAAATTGGGAAGGGACTCTTTACTTTATCAGGGAGTGTAGTGACAGGGCAATTCTGTTTGCTGGAGGGAAATCCAAAAATGCTAATTGGCCTTTTTCCCCAAACAAAAAAGTCATAGCAGGATGGACATATCATTATTAAAATGTCCAAGCGACAAATGTATTTACAAACATATGTACTGTTTCAGAATAGGTGGAAAGATGAGTCACAAATGACAGTTTATGATAGGTGCAGCTATCAAGTAAAGTTACTCAGAGTATGTTGAAACCAGAGTTAGAAATAGATGACCTGAGAGAATCTGAAGAAAGCAGGAAAATTAAGATCTGCTGTCTTGAAGAGACTTTAATGGAAGGTTGCAACTGACAAGAATGCTGATGAATAAATGTATGCATTCTGTCAACTACATTCAATTGCATTAACATTTTCAAAATTAGGTGTTAGAGAATATGCTGACAAGGAGCACTGTGAGAACATAGCAAATAAAAAAGAAATAAATTTCTAATGTCAGAGAGGAAAATTACAATATGCAGAACTGACAAAAAGCAAACGATGCACTAACAACACTAGCAATAAAATATGCTATTAGTCATTCAGTGTATATTCAGTAGGGATTACATAAAGAGCACCAGATTTTGACTGGGGTCGATTTGAAATGAGGAGTGGATGCCTAAAGTAGTTTTGTATTCTTGCCTTTGGTGTTTAATGATGACGTGACAGCAACAAGAGAAGGAATATACAGAGAACACACATAGAAAGAAGTAAACTTGAATGTTCTTAATACTTTGTATTAAAATACTTTGTATTTTAGGAAGCTGGTATACAGCATTTCATAGTTTAGTGTCATCTGGATTATTTGTGGACAAGAAAAGTGCTAGTAATGCTTGATCTCACAAACCAAAACAGAATTGATTCAAAGATCATAAATCCAATTTCTTTAAGTGATTTATTCTTTATTGACGGCGCCGGATGCATGGGGGATCTTTCCGCCTATCGTGCATCCCGAAGTGAAAAGCCGTCCCAAATTTATACATCACAGTGATTAATATTTTATTAACACCTATACATATTCATTATCTAACCCCGCCTACTCTCGCTTCTCATGCTAATCAGTTTTTTGTGTCCTGCGCCTGCGCAGATCCTCTCAGTGGTCTTGGGCAGGGGTCGTCGAGCTGTGGTCGGTGGTCTCAGAGAGGAAGGCCATAAGTCTTCCTCACAGTGTACTTTTCACCCTTGGTCAGGATTCTGCTGAGTTAGCTTTCTTCCTAACCGCAAGGACTGTTTTTTCTTCGAATCTTCTGCTCATTATTTTCTTATCTTGGATTCCAATGTCTTGTTCGAGATATATTGCCCGTATATGTCCTATTTCGAGATACATTGTCCGTACATCTGTTTCCTGCCCTACACCTAATGTTCTGTTCTCCTTTAATAGTTACATTCTTAACCCTTTCTTATCTGGAATCGCCTCAGCTTCCCTAATCAGAATGAATTACTGTTAAAATTCTCTGACCATTCCATGAGTTTCATCTTCTGTTTATTAAATTGACATATCTATTTTTAACAAATATTTTTATTTTGGTGAGGTGTTCCTCTTATAATTAGAGATGCTGAATAATGCATTTTTCAGTAGCCAGACTGAAATGTTTTCTTTGCATCAAACATATTTTTCATGTCAGTGAACTTCCCTCCTTTTCAAAATCTATTTTCATGCAACCTGAAATATTTTATTATCAAAATATGTATTTAACACTTGTAAAACTCTCTTTAAAAATACAAATACATTTTTGTTTTAAATTTGTTTCACAGCAGAATTTTGAAGATATGGAAGATATTTTGACACATTCAAAATCCATTTTCACACTTTGCTTGTAGTAAGGACTGTTCTCTGAATGTCAGTCTCTCCAAAATACCCTTTCCAGCAATTTCATTTTGAATATTCTGTCCTCCATCAAAGACTATAATGCTCACTGTATTAGAAGCTCTTTGGCAGCAGGGTGCAAATGAAAGTCTTTTATGCTGTCATTCTACAATTTCTAGATTTGCACCAGAGACATGAATTCATAGACAACTGAAATAACCAGTTTATCCAGTCGGGAGCATACAATGAACTACACTTTTTGCTACATAATCCTTACCTTGTGGTGGGTTGACCTTGTCTGGCCACCAGGTCAGCCATGCAACTTGCTCACTCCCCCACCACAGCAGGACGGGGAGAAAATACGATGAAACAACTCATGAGTTGAAATAAGAACAGTCAGATCACTTAAATGTTATCATCACAGGCAAAACAGACTGGACACAGGGAGACTGATGTAATTTATTGATAACAGACCACAGAAGTGAGAAATAAAAGCAAACTAAAAGCACTTTCCCCCATGCCCTTCCTTTCCAGGCTCAACATCACTCTCAATTCTTCTACCTCCACTGCTACCCTGAGCAGTTCAGAGGAATGGAGAATGGGAGATTGATGGAGAATGGGAGATTGCAGTCTGTTCATTGCATTTTGTCTCAGTTGTTCCTTCATCCTCACTCTCTTCCCCTGCTCCTGTGTGGGCTCCTCTCCACGGGCTGCAGTTCTGGCCCGGGGCCTGCTTCTGCGGGGGCTCTCCATGGGCTGCAGCTTTCTCAAGGCCACGTCCACCTGCTCCACCGGGGGCTCCTCCACGGGCTGCAGCGTGGAGATCTGCTCCGTGTGGGACCCATGGGCTGCAGGGGGACAGCCTGCTCCACCAAGGGCCTTTCCCTGCACAGGCCACAGGGGAACTGCTGCTGCGTGCCTGGAGCACCTCCTGCCCTCCTGCTGCACTGACCTGGGAGGCTGCAGGGCTGCTTCTCATTCCTCGCTCTCCCAGCTGCTGTTGCTCAGCAGTTTTTTTTGTTTGTTTCTTTCTTTGTTGTTGTTGTTGTTGTTTGTTTCAGTTTGTTTGTTTTTTCTCTTCCTTTCTTGCTTATGCTCTCCCAGAGGCCCAACCATCATCGCTCACTGGCTTGACTGGCCAGTGGTGGGTCCCTTTTGGGGCCAGCTGAAATGGCTTTTATCTAACATGGGGCAGCTGCTGGACTCTTCTAACGGAGGCCACCTGGGCACCTCCACAACTTGTCACATAAACCAATATACTTTCTCTCTTATGTATTCTTTTTCCCATCAACTTCTACACTTACATATTTTCACAGTGTCATTAAGTATATTTTCAGTAAAGTCTGCCTCATGTGCATAGGCCTCCACATCATGGAATGGCAGCTTACTCTCCTTTTTTTTTTTTTTTTTATACAGTTACCATTGGTTTAGAAGCTTTGATATTAATGTTTTATGCATTATATGTTAGCCATACCTTTTATTTCCTCTAAAATTTTTGTAACTCTTGATTTCTTAATTATCTTTTGTTTTACATGTGCATTTGTAAATTGCATGTGCTACTTCCAAAATCAGAAAGCATCAAATTTAATTAAACATTCTCCTGTACCCTTATTTAGTATTCTTCTGGTGAAGGCATAACAAGAAGATGAAAGTAAATACTACTTGATAGAGTCTGTGACATTTTTGCTAAGGATACAACTATGATCTGATAATGGCTTAATCATGGCAACTCTGGTTGACATGTAGAAAACAGATTGTGTGTGCATGGTATGAGATAATACATATGCAGAAAAGATAAAATGATGGACTCTATATTAGCTCTTGTCACTCAGAAAAGATATTTGAAACTCACTGTGCAGAGTTGTCTGAAAAGATCAGCACAGTACATATCACTAGTCAAAAAGATCAATAGAATTAGGAATTGTCATGGAAATGCATTATCTGTTATTATGCTACTGTGAAATACATGATATGCTAGAAAAGTAATTAGAATAATCAAAGATAAGGAGTAATTTTAATAGAAAAAGAGGCTAAATAAAGTATAACTCCAGCTTGGAAAACAGACAACTGGGTTATGTTGTAATCGTGAGTCTGCAAAGTCAAAAAGAGCATGAAGTTCTGGGAGAGGGGTTGCATTCCGTGTTTCATATAACACAGGGCAGTTACAAGGAACCAGCAGAGTGCTGTTTTCCTCTGTTATCATTTGAAGTGGTTGACTCAGCTTATTGTGGTTGACCATACCAGTTTTAAACAAAGAGACATACATTTTTAAATCATGGCTGCAAACAATTTGTGCACAATGCTGTAATAGCAAAAACATAATGGGGCTTTCAAATGCAAATGCACAGGTTCAGAGACAGCCATGTGGGGTAGTGATTATTAAAAATGAGACCCACTGACAACTTCGCCCTCAAAAAGGTCCTATGCAGTGGTAGCCAGATAGGTAACAGAAGTTTGTGCTTGCCCCATCTTCCTTAGCTGGCTCTGCAAGCTGCTGTAACAGATAGACTCCTGAAGTAAGGGCGTCTTCAGCTTCATCCAGGCTGGTAATTCTCATGACAAACATGAGTACATAGAATATTTTCATAACTGTTCATGTCCAACAATAAATACTTAAGCCAACTACTGCAAAAATGTTATAGATGTACAGTAGAAAAGAAAAACAATTTGTCAATTTCTCACTTCTATTAATTCTAGTATGTCAGTTAAATCCTCTTTGGACAGTATTTTTTTTTCAGAATGAGTGTTGCAGATGGAATTTTTATACAGGTCTGATTTATCAACACTTTAAGTTTTATTAATTACTTTGTGGTAAATCAAAAATTAGATATATGATTTTTTCTTTAATCATCGGTTAATTATTAGCCTATTTAACACAATAATTTGGTCATGCTTGCTACAATCAAAACAATGACTTAGATAAAGATTCATAAATGGCAAAGTTCACACACAAAACTTATGGCAAGGTATCGAGAATTTCTATACAGAAAGGTATTAAGGATTTCTATACAACAAGGTATCAAGGATTCCTATACAGTAAGGGATTAAGGATTTCTGCACTACAATGGATTGGGTATTTCTAAACTTGGTTGCGCTCTCAAGAGCTTCTTCTCTTTTGGTGAATTACTCACCCTACTCTGTGTCAGTGGACAATCATAGAATCTTGAGAAGTCAGGCCTCTGACTCACTTTTAAAAAAAAATTACTCACTTTTCTCTAGGTTGGCATATACGGTGGATGATAATGAACTTGCCCTTGCCCTGAGAGGTGTCTCACTTCAGGGGGAGATCCTAGGTCACAGCCCACTGCTGTCCTGAAGAACTCAAAGGGGCTCTTTGCTTAGGACTAGTATTTATAGGACTGTGAGATTATTGGATTTAGTCAGTAATTTTCCATCCTGGCCACAATTCAAGTTAGGTAATTCTTGTGCAATCAAGAATTCAGGTTAGGTAAAACCATAAAATCAGGTTAGGTAAATCTTGTGTAATTGTATCATTGGTAATTCTACCAATGATACAATTCCACCACCTTCCAGATTGTACAGTTCTGGTACCTTCTAGGTCATGCTACAGTCCAGGTAGTGGAAGTTCTAGGTACAGTTAGGGAGTGCCTAATCATCCCAACTCACTGTACTTGTAACAATGGCAAGAACATAATGTTAGTTTATCCTGAGATCGCAGAGGGCTCTGTGAGGGTGGGGCTGCATCACCATAATCTGCCCTGTGACTAAAGTCTTTCTCTCCACAGACTGGTTGTGTGGCAACCACTTGCCTCTGTGCCTATGAATTATTATTATTTATTTATTTTTTTCATGTGCCCAGTTATATAAACTGAGAATTTAAACAGTGTTGTACACCTTAGGGGGTTCTTTCAGCATTTAAAGTTGTCTAGCCATTCTCCAAACCCTGAAGCATAAGGCAATTATTAACAACAAGCGTAATACAATAAAACCTAGTAAAATCATGACAGGGTGTAGCATCAAGTTTAGCACTCCAGTTGCCATTGCACACCATCCAAGCAGAACTTCCCACCATCAATATGCTTCATCCTTTTTGACTCTCTCCAATACTTAATGTATTTCTTCAGTGTCATGATGGACTGTGATAAGAGTCTTCTGTCTAGTTTTCTGCTCTTGTTGCAGGAGGTTTATCAAATGAGGATGGAGGAAGAGTCGCTTGATTAAAATTGCATTCATTCTGATAGTCGTTGTTTGTAGTGTATGGTATAGCATATATAATCAAAAGACAAAACTTTGTAAGTAATTGTAGGTGCAGAAAAATTAAAATCATAACTCATAATCAGGGAAAAGTTACACACAAGTTAGTGTAGTTACTAACACTATAAACGGTAACAAGAACTATTAACAAGGATTCACACAATGTTTGCATACATACACATCTTTTCCCAATATATATGACCAGTTCCAGGAGTCTCATTGGAATGTATTTTGAAGTGAATGAATTTGTTCTGTATCAAAACAAGTGTCTTGAGCTTTAAGGGTGTTTCTTTCACAAATGAAACCTTGTTCTCAAACAATGCATGCATTCACATCAATTGTTTACCATTTGTTGCTGTTTCATTGGGCCCATACTCTGTGTTCTAATGGATAGAGTACAGTCTCATTGTGATTTAATCCTAGCACAATGGTTGGGTAAATGGTGTGTAGTGAAGCATTCCGTAGTGTTAAGACAAAAGCTGTTGCCTTATTATTGAAGGGGTCATAACTAAAACTGACTAAATAACAACAGGATTAGAATTTCCTTTCAAATTTGGTTACATTCTGTTGATACTTTTTCAGTTCCATTGATTTTTGTAAGTATGCTTCATTTCTGTGCATGACCATGGTAGAGAAGTTCAAATTTGTTATTAAAATTTATTCTCATATGGCCACTCAAAGGTTTTCTAAGAGTAGTAGCATTATTACAGTCTGAGATCATAGCATGAATGCAGCATTTCCATTTGCCATCCTGTGGAGTGCTGTAAGAGAAAATAGAGATTCATTTCAGCAGGGAATTTCCTAACAGGTTGTCCTGTTAAAAAGAAAGATAAATTCATTATGTTCTAATTTATATTTATCCTAGTAGAACAAGCACTAAGTTCTGATCATGCTAACTAACATAAGTTTTCAGTTATCTCTTTAAAGGATGTTTTCTTAACTATATTTAGTAATAATTGCCAAATTTTGCTTCTCCAGGCTGGAGGACTGGAGAAGCCAGTCCATGACAATAAGCACAAACTAAATTTAATATTTCATGTTCTCTTTCATGGTTAGATAAGGAACAAAAGCAACAAAAGAAAAGGAGAGAAAGAGAGAAAGAGAGAGAGAAAGGGAAAGAGAGAGGAAGAGGAAGTGGAAAATGAAGAGGCAGGGAGAGAGGGAGGGAGAGGGAGGGGGAGGGGGAGAGGGAGAGGGAGAGGGACAGGGACAGGGACAGGGAGAGGCAGAGGGAGAGGGAGAGAAAAAGACAAAGACAAAGACAAAGACAAAAAGACAAAGAGAAAGGAAGAGGAAGAGGAAGGGGAAGGGCAAGGGGAAGGGGAAGGAGAAGGGGAAGAGGAGAAAGAGGTAAAGGCAAGGGCAAGGGCAAGGGCAAGGGCAAGGGCAAGGGCAAGGGCAAGGGCAAGGGCAAGGGCAAGGGAAAGGGAAAGGGAAAGGGAAAGGGAAAGGGAAAGGGAAAGGGAAAGGGAAAGGGAAAGGGAAAGGGAAAGGGAAAGGGAAAGGGAAAGGGAAAGGGAAAGGGAAAGGGAAAGGGAAAGGGAAAGCCCACCTTACTTAAAGAAGAAATATGCCAAAAACATCAGATATGCATTAATGTAACCCATATACTGCCATTCCCCATGATTATTGTAAAATGCATGCATTTTTACTGTTCCCATTGATGAGATTTATTTATTGTTTTTCTATTCCTCATGATGGAGTCATAGCTTTCTGTCCTGAAGGGACAACAGTGATCATTAGGTCTTGATCTCTGCATAACACAAAGCAGAAAAGAGCTTTCAGTTATTTGTATCAATTCTGTGACTTCTGTTTGAGCTGTATAGGTGAAGAAATTCTTGCTAGTTGTATGTCTCAAACTATTATGCAGCTAAATCCATTTTATTTATTATTTCAGTTGTGCAGAAACCTGTGTAATTCCAAATCACATGTCTTGCAGAGCGTACTTCACTGGTGATCTGTGAAAATGATTGTGCCTGTCAGCTTAACACCCAGGTCCAGCAGCATATACAGTGGCTGAACTAGGCAAAGCTTTCTTCTAATTTATTTTTATTGGGCTGTGCATAGCCCAGCTGGGATAGAGTTGTATATAGATCACCTACCTAGGTTCTGTATTGCATGTCATATGGTTTGCTTAAAAACAATACCAATTTAATTGCGGGTGCCAGCATATAGTATGCAAAGGTAACAAAATTATATTCCGTCTTCCATTTTATGAATCCAGAAGGAATTTAAATTGTGACCTGTTCACTGGAAATATGATTTGGTCTTAGAAGAAAACACATCAATTGAGATCTCTTAAAAGAACAAATCATAGCGTCCTTAGCTCTACGACAGTACACTATTCTTCTGAAAAATCATTTTGTTCACTGTTCTGCATGTACATTGCATCAGGAATCTGAAAAATTACTTTCATAATAAAATTATTTCTGAAAATCTGAAAGGCATATTTAGCCCCTGATAGCAGTATGGCAGTGTTCAGCAACCATGAAGGCGGAGTCTGTTGATCTCTACATTTCAGGAACCAAAAACTGAGGGAAATGTGTAGATGGTAAATTTTATTTCTATGTCTTCTTTTAAAGAACTATGTCAGAGAAGCAGGAATTCAGGCAATTATGAAGTGAGCTCCACTCACTTCTTTCCCTGAAGAGGTACTTTTGCATTCTCTTGATGCAGACTAAGTGATGGGATCAGGAATTCATGTCCCAGCCTTCTCCAGTCTATTTTCATACTTTCCTTCAGAGTAACTGCAGCCATTGAGCAGCTTTTGAAACATGCTACAGTTGACAGCTGAGGGAATTTCTCCTTGAAAAATCTTGCTAGTAGGAGTTGGCCAGAAGGCATGATGTTCACTTCAGTGTTAGTGTAAAATTGCTGAAAATAAAAACTGCTAAAGAATTGCTGAAATTTAAAGCAAATAAACAAAAGTATATATAGCAGTGCTTTGGCTGTAGTTGTCTTCCCATTATATTTCAGTGAAAATACAAGCCACATAATGCAACTTCCAAGTCTACATCTGTAAACTTTTAAGGTACATTATATAATATCATTGATCTTATATGAGAAGATGATGTGCTGTAACGTGTAATGTAATGTAGCAGTCAAGAATTCCATAGATGCAGATGTCCCTCATGTTTCTTTACATGTCCCTCATGTATCTTTCTCCAAATATATATATATATTTATATATAATATATAATATATTATATATTATTATATTATATATTATATAAATATATATATATTTATACACACATACACACACACATATAAACACAGAGTTCATAAAAATCTGAGCAAGAGACAGCTCCAAACTCTAGTTAAAACCTAACAGGAAACTCTAAGCTTAAGGATATTTCAGAAAATTACCTCTTTTTTTGCCAGTGGCTGCCTCTTTTTTTTTTTTTTTCATGAGAACAATAGAGACTTTGCAGGGGCCTTTTTCAGACAGCTTTGTTCATATCCTGAGCTCTGATTTATAACCTGTGAAGCTAAACTTAACATGATGCCATGCCTTTGGGCATTTTGCATGTTCCAAGCACATTGCCAACCTATTGCCACTTCACAATTACATGGCTTCTGGCTTGGATCTGTATCCTGAGAGAGTAGTTCATAACATAGTATGATGAGCAAATACTCTTGCAAAAGAAACTGTAGGAACACAGCCAGATAACTGATTCTGTGATAACTTTATGCTTTGCTTTAACAGTAATATTTTCAGGCAGTTTTTAGAGGCATAAATTCCACCTTTTTTTTTTTTTTTCAGGAATGAGGCTCCTCTTAAGAAACATAATTGATTTATAAGTTCTGTGAGCTCTTGTGAATTTATAAAATACCTGAAGAGGGTGCAAAGAAGATGGAGCCAGGCTCTGGCCCAAATACTGAACCCTGGGGGGAGTGGCTCAGGGAGCTGGGGTTGTTTAGCTTGGACAAAAAAAGGCTCAATGAAGACCTTATTGTACTTTACAGTTACCTTAAAGGAGGTGGTAGCAAGGTGGGAATTGGGCTCTTTTCCCAAGTACCAAGTGACAAGACGAGGGGAAATGGCCTTAAGTTGTTCCAGGGGAAGTTTAGATTTAGGAGAAATTTCTTTATTGAAAGAATTGTGTGGCTTTGGAATAGGCTGCCAAGGGAACTGGTTGAGTCACCATCCCTTGAGGTCTTCAAGAAACATGTAAATATAGGACTTAGTAACATGGTTTAGTGGTAGACTTGTCAATACTTGGTTAAAGGTTGGAGTAGATGATCTTAGATGTCTTTTCGAACCTGAATAATTCTATGATTTTATGATTCTATCATTCTAGCTCCTCAACTTAAAAAAATAAAATAAAAAAAAACTTTTGCTCTGTGGAATCATAGCATCCTAGAACAGCCCACATTTGAAGGGGCCTCAAGAGATCATCTGGTCCAACCTTTCATGGAAAAGAGTGCCTAGATGAAATTATCCATTCAGCTCCTGAAAGTTTCTTGTGATAGGGACTCCGCTACATATATGGGGAGGTTGTTCGAGTGGTTGATTGTTGCCACTGTAAACTTTTCCTTATATCAAGATGATGCAGGCCTGGGGCCCCTAGCACAAGAAGGTTGTGGAGCTCTTGGAACGGGTCCAGAAACGGGTCACTAACATGATCAGAGGGCTGGAGCAGCGCTCCTATGAGGAAAGGTTGCGAGAACTGGGCTTGTTTAGTTTGGAGAAGAGAAGGCTCCAGGGAGACCTCATTGTGGCCTTCCAGTACTTGAAGGGAGCGTACAAACAGGAGGCGGAACACCTGCTTACATTTGTTGATAATGATAGGACAAGGGGGAATGGTTTTAAACTAAGACAGGGGAGATTTAGGTTAGATATTAGGAGAAAGTTTTTCACTCAGAGGTTGGTGAGGCATTGGAACAGGTTGCCCAGAGAGGTTGTGGATGCCCCATCCCTGGAGGCATTCAAGGCCAGGCTGGATCCAGATCTGGGCAGCCTGCTGTAGTGGTTGGCAACCCTGCCCAGAGCAGAGGGGTTGAAACTTGATGATCTTTAAGGTCCTTTTCAACCCAGGCCATTCTATGATGCTATGACTCTATGAAAATACTGCTGGTTCAACATATACCCATTGCCCACTCTTCTCTCTATGTGGCTTCTTGTGAAAAGAGAGCCTTCGTCCTCTTTTTAACCACCCTTTAAGTACTGGAAAACTGTGATGAAACCCTGAGCCTTCTCTTCTCCAGGGTGAAAAGACCTAACAATTTCAATCTTTCCTCATGGGGCAGGTTCTCCAGCAATTTCATTATCTTTGTGGCCCTCCTTTGGACCCTTTCCAGTTTGTCCATGTCTTTTTTGAATTACTAGGACCAGAACATGCATCATGCCTCGTGTGTCATGCTTGGGTGTGTGATGTTTTACCTTGCTAGGCAGCTGAGCTCCACCATAATGGCTCTCTCACTCCCCCTCCTCGGGGGGGGAAAAGAAAAGGAAAGAAACAACTCATGGGTTAAGATAAGGATAATTTAATTAAAGGAAAAATAATTATTAAGGGAAAATTATTATTAATGAAATAATTTAACTAAAGGGAAAATGAAAGGGAAGAAGGTGGAAAAATGAAAAAGAGGGAAAAAATGAAAGAAAAAAAATAGAAAAGGCCATGTGGAAGCGCAGATGAAAGAAATTTATCTCTACTTCCCACCAACGAGTGGGAAGTAGACCATGCCCTTGAAGCAGGGCCTCAACACATGTAGCTGCTGTTCAGGAGGACAGATGTTTTCACGAGAGCTCACCCCTCCCCTCTCCTTCCTTTTTCCACCTTTTATTATTGAGTGTGACACCATATGGTATGGAATATCCCTTTGGTTGGTTTAGATCAGCTGCCCTGGTGATGTTCCTTCCTCACCTCTTGCCCACCCCCAGCCTGCTGGCTCTGAGGGTGGGGGAGGGAGGGGTTGGAGGGAGTCCTGATGCTGCACCAGCACTGCTCAGCAGTAGACACAACACTGGTGTGATACCAGTGCTCTTCTAGCTACAGGTGCAGATCACAGCACTGTATGGGCTGCTGCAGGGAAAGGTTAACTCCATCCCAACCAGACCCAGCATAGTGGCCCGATACTCCCAGGTGTCTCGGCAGCACCTGCGTGTGCACGCTGCCACCACTGCCATGTTGGTGGGTCCTGGCCCTGGCACTGCAGGCAGGGAAGTTGGGGATGGGCAATAGAGACCTTGAGAGTAGGGTCGGGGGGGAGTGCAGTGGAGGTGAACGCAGAGCAGGCAGTAGGTGCATGGACCGAGTGAGAGAGGGGCTGGAAGGAGAAAGAAACTATCCTACAGGAAACTTAAGAAGTGTTTGGACGATGCTCTCAGACACATTTTCTGATTTTTTGGGTTTTCCTTTGGGGATCCAGGAGTTGGGCTCGATGATCCTCGTGGGTCCCTTCCAACTCAGATAGTCTATGATTCTAGGATTTCTTTTTCATTCAGTGAAATACACACTGTGTGTAAGTACAAACTGTGTGTAAACTATGCATTCTCTTCAAGTCCAGGATTGAGTCTGAGCAGTGGTTTAAGCTGAATAATAAGGGGTTATAATGATTGAATGTCTGCATCATCTAAAATAAGAGCAGTAGGGGTATGGAGAATAACACTTCTGTTTACGTTTCCTGATTTTGTACTAATCATTCTGTTTTATAAACTCTTTGAGAAAAGGCCAAAGAAAGAAAATATAAATTTTACTAATTCCAATGGGATATCTAAACATAAAAGTTTTGTTGTTGATGATGTTGTTTTTAACTGAGATTTTAATGTGTAAATGTTTTTGATAATGTAAATACTTCTACACCACTACAGCCTCTCTATTTCCTTTCTCACTGCTGCATATAAACATGACTTTTCCCTGCTCTCAAAGTATGCCAAAAGTGCTATTTAGTGATGAGGACGCTGAATGAATATTGAAAAAATTGGACAAAGTAGGGAACTGATCTCAGCACTCTGCACCTTTTCTGTGTCTGAGATACTAATTTTTGACAAAAGTTAAACACTAGCTGAAGACTTCCCACCAGAGAATTTAAGGTAAAATTTCTAAAACAATATATTTGTGTGTGTTTGTGTGTGTTTTGTATGTTTGTTTGTTTTGGTTTTGGTCTGTGATAAAATTTCCCTAATAAGTTTGCAGCTGCCATAGTAAGCACTTAACAAACAGTTTGATATATCTAATGTTTTTTGACTTTATTAACTCCCTCTGCCTGGATTCATTGCCAGTTGGGATGACTTCTGTAGTACTAACATAAACAAAGCCAGGGCATGACTTAGGCACTTTCCCAAGTCTGTTGGATTTTAACAGAGCTTCTGGCTTGATATTGGTCCATGTCAAACAGTTCTCAGCCAGGAATAACTCAGTAATTAATAAGGATTAAGGAATGCTCCCAACATCCAATTTAGATTTGACCACCCTTTTTGGGAAAGCTTATGGATGCAAGCCATGGTTTGCTAGCTGGTCTTGAGGCCAGAAAATTGTCCATTGCATTCTTCAGTTGCTAATAATTACAAAAACAACCAAAATGGAAATAGTTCAACAAGTCCTCATCATTACTGTCTATGTTGTTATTAGATCTAGAAATTGTTTCTTTCTATACCAAACATTTTAGGACATACAGCCAGCTTGGTACGTGGCACCACAATTTTTTTCACAGGACTTGAAGCTTTCATAGGACTGTAGCTTTTCTTTTTCTCATTAGTTTCTATATGCTAGAAGGAAACAGAGCCAGAGAGGTCTCTTATGTAGAATAGTACAGATAAGGTAGATGGCAAGTGAAGAGTAATATGCTTTAGATATAATGCATTAGGGATGCGGCAGAGAGTCTAGATGCACTGGAAGGTCCAGTGGAGCAGATAAGATGTACTTTCAGTGGAGATCTTTTTGAATAGCCTGAAAGAACAGTATAAATATGGTCATCAATTGCCACAACACTCATGTAGGACTGTGATTACTACAGTTTCTGAAAAATATTTTGAGAACCTCAGAAACCCAAGGATATAGCAATACAGCACAAATATGTCTTTTAAAATTTGACAGTCCATTCAGTGTCCCATTATAGAGGCTGTTTTCACTTCCTGATTCTGCACATGTGCAAAAGCAATTACACTGAAACACATTTTAAACACATCTGGGAGTATGAGGTATAATTCTCCCTGATTTAGAAAAAATAGCAATCTAAAACCTTTCCTTCAGCGTATTCTAATCTGGTACAGCAAAGTTAGTTTTATATGAAACATTTATAATTTAAAATATTAACAATTATAATTACAGATTACTAGAACATGTTCTGTCTCAAACTGGTATTTTAATTTATGCAATATTTTGATTAAAATGAAAGATACATATACATACATATATATATACATACATATATGTATATATATATATAATTTCCTGATCATACTATCAGACTGTGCTCAAGAGAGAGAGATCATGATAAGCATCCTACAATTACATTTAATACTCTTGGCTGGAAAGAGTAGAGCAGTGTGCAAGGAAAAATAATTCATGATAGATTCTGCAAACTGGTGAGTAAAGTTCATCTCTGGCATAGTGCCACTGAAGTCAATGGTGTTACACCCTGTTCAGATATAGCCTATTTAGTCTTAGTTTTAGTAATTTTACTATCACATTCCAATTCCAACCTTGGTTTTGTTATTACTCACTGAGATTACACTAATTAAGTCTGACAAAAAGCCATGTGTGTAGTGGAGTGGATCAACCTAATCAATAAATGTATTGTTATAGATTATGAAGAATCATGTAATCAGACATTTTACACAATTTCTTGAATTGAGGTAATATGCTCCCATAAAAACACACAAATACTAGTAGAATCATAGAATCATAGAAACACAAGGTTGGAAATCACCTATAAGATCATCTAGTCCAACCATGCTCCTATCACCAATACTACCCACTAAGCTACTAAATCATATCTTATAGCACCTTATCGAGGAGCTTCTTGAACACTGCAAGGGATGGTGACTTCACCGCCTCCCTGGGCAGGCCGTTCCAGTGCCTGACCACTCCTTGAGAGAAAAAGTTGTTCCTGATATCTAATCTAACTCTTCCCAGGTGAAACTTGTGGCCATTTCCTTGAGTCTAGTGTATAGGTAAGCAGCATGGTATAAAGGTCACAGCAGGCAGAGAGACGACGGAGATTTCCAAGTGTGACTTCTTGCTGTGGGCTCTCAGATCTGCCACCACCTGCCACCTGGACCATGCCACTCAGTGCTGGGCCTAGGAACTGGGTTTTGGGGCTCCATTGATAGACATTGGGCACAGGTGAGAAGTCCTCTGTTCCAGAATGACAATGTCTGCAACTTTCTTGCTGTACTAATCTGGGATGGAGGGGATGGCTACTTTCATCAGAGAAAGAGCAAGCCTCCCTCTCCCACACAGTACAAACCCAAGAGACCAATCAGAACAATGAGGGAGCAGTCTTGGTAATCGAAGTTGGGGAAACTCAACCTTGCGCTGTTCTTAAGCATATTAACAGCCATATCTCTCAAGTACACACAACACTGGTGATTAAAGTCTAAACCAACACTGGATTCTTCATTGGAATACCTTAAAGTCTTTATTTCTACAGATACACAATGTGAAATGACAACAATGTTTGGACTAAGGAAGGAAGCTCTAAATTATGTTTGAACCAATTTAGTATACTTTCAGGATACACAAAAACCAAGATACTATCTCTGCTAAGATGATTTCTTAGGTGTCTGTTTTGCCAGAAACTTGCTCAAGTATGTTTACGAGAACTCACTTTCACAGTTATAACATTTTGATAAGCACAAGTTTTAGAAGAATAACGTCATTGTAGTAACTTACAACCTATTTTGCTGTGATATAAACTCAGTTAAACTCAATATAAAATCAACATTTTGCTAGCTGGAGCTCATGTGTTTTCTACACATAGATATATATTTTCCCAACATAGGTGCTAATTTTAAGTTGGTTCACAGAAAAGTTCAATCCAGTAAGAGGGGATTGAAGGCCTGAGTGACCTTTATATATAGCAGCACCTTCAATTTGCTAATTCAAGTACTTACAGAAGTACAGATACAGTGCAATGAGCTTTGACTGTCAGAGTATTTATGCACATTGCTCCATGCCAAAATTTGGTCAAGTGCGTTCTTCCTATTACACCTCTCCTATTCAATTTATATGTACTACAGTCACATCTTACCTTGGTTCCAAAACATAAACATAAATCTCACTTTAGGGAACAAGTATTCAAATACTGTTACATTTTATTTTCAGAGTCTTCATAACCAAATAGCATAGGGGAAGAGTCAAAGTTTTTGTTAAATTTATCCCAGGAAGAAAAACCAATCTCAATATTTCAAGTTACATTTATAGCACAGTATTTTCTAACTTGTAGCCTGCTTGTATTAAGATTTTAATATAAACCAACAAAATTGTGTACACACACAAACGAGTAATAAAAATAATTGGACTTAGATTACAACTTGGATAGCAAACAGTTCCACACATTTACATCATAGCAATCCAAATTGAATGTTGCCAATCACAGTGAACATCACCTTCATTTGAATTGAAATAAATGCCAAGAATCAGCAATCAGACAACAGCTGTCCGAGTTACTGGATGCAATTAAATGTATAATGAGCCTGAATTCAAGTACTTCTCAGGGCTGTAAGACCTCATAAGAGTCCATTGCATATATTACTTTTAGATTATTTTTTAGCTCTTGAAGTGTTAGACCTGCTCTGTTCATCACTCAGAGAACCTCTAGTGGTTTCTCATGATAGTACTAAACATGATACTTGAAACAACATGTAAAACTGATCTTAATCATGCACAGAAAGCTCAGTTAGATACAATCTTGTTATCATGTGATTCTTATTTCCTGTCAGTTATCTGAAATATGAAATGATTTGATATAAACTTTCTTCTTTTTTAAAGCTACTGTTAAAATATAGTTCAACAAATAAATTTTGTTCAAAATAGATGATATATCGAAATGTGTACAAGTGCAGTTGTACTTTGAAGTGTTACTTTGTCTAAAAAATAGAAACACCTGAAGCACTTTTCTCATTGACCTATGACATAATTCCAGATTAGTAAATGTAAAATGAGCAATTCAATCACTTTTTACCTTTGATAACAAGGTCTTATCTAATGTTGGATTTGTAGATGTAATTCAAAAGGAAGAATTTCATTAACATTTAGGCTCATTGAACTCATAAAGAAATGCATTAAGTTTTGATAAATATTCGGATTTTTCTAAATGACTTATCTTGTTTTTCTGCTGATTACTATCTACCTGGATATGAAAAGCATACAATGAAAATGGGAAAACTAGAGCGAAATAATGAGAATTTATTATTCAATTTCCTAGGTACTTAAAATATTTTCAAATGACTGTGTCTTGAATAAATATGGTTTTCCAATGTTTAATAGTCTTGGTAATATAATAAATATAACTCCTTTCCAAGAATGCTATCAAGGTTGAAAAGTGGTTATAAAGCCAGGAAATTCCAGAATTAAAAATGGCAGAGGAACTCAGAAGGGATTTCCCTGTGTATTTTCTTCATGTCATGGTCATCTGACAAAGTATTATTTTTCCTCACAGGGCCTATTTCTTCCCTGATGCTCAGAAAGGATAAGCAGATTTTCAGTGCTTTGTTTTATTCTTGTTAGTTACTGACATGTTTTTTCTTACATAATAATGAGTAATAATAACTTGATGACAGGGTTTTTGCTACAAGCGATTGTATCATCCTTGTGACCTAATGCTCACAGATGTAAAAATATTTGATACCCTTCATGTTTTGAGAAATGATGAAGAACTATAGCTTCTCTTTACGAATGAGGATTGGAGGTGCAGATTACAGATAATCTTTCATAGACTTTACCGGTTTTACCTGTATATCCAGTACTTTTCAGTCAGGAATTTGAGGGCCAGTACCAGATTGCAGAGGGGAACATGCTCAGATAGGTACAATCGTCCTTCAGAGTCTTTATCCTATTTCAACATTTTCTTTTCTTCCCTTTTAACATTTTTTTTGCCTCACAGCTATCTGTTTTTTCTTACTATGTCCTTATCTAGACACTCTCAGCTTCCAGTTTGTCCAGCTAACAGCTCCTTAGACATTTTCCCCCCATAGTTCATTATTCAGATGACTTTTTCATACAATTCTCTTTGTTCATTGATGTTACACCTCCAGTTGTCCTCCCAGAATGATCTCATAACTTGTGCCCAGCTGCTCCTATCACTCTACTTCTTTTCCCAGTCTCTTTCATTAAACTTTAATTGATTCTATCTTCATACAGCATTTTCCCTCTTAGTGATAATCACCAACCTTCCTGTCCAGTCAATCCAAAACTGCAGACCTCTGACAGTTAGATGAAGATAAATAACTATCTTTTCTCACACTCTCGTCATAATTCTGACCTGGTTATTATTTTGCTCACAGTTTGAAACCAGCAGGTCTTCAAAAACCTTTTTAAATTCTGGGAAGTTCCTATAAGACATTCACTGACATTATGAGAAGGAAATATCCCTAATCACACAGGCCGAATGAAAATACATATAAAAGAAGGCCTTTTGATTTAGTCAAGCACCAATGGATGTTTCTGGATGGAATGAACAGCTTTCTCACAGAGGCGCTGCCAGATCTCTAGCTCTGCACTTCTAATGGTGGGCATGCCAGCTCTTTCCAAGGAAAACATTTGCTTGTTTGTTTCCCATGCTGGTAAAACAAATCCTTTTTCCATACTCATATTCAGAGAAACGATTGAACTGTTCTGGTTGATAATTTCTATAAATACTCCATCTAATAGTTACTCGGTGTAAAACCTGCTTTCCCAAGTTTTGTATATTTGCAGGATCTTAAGAAATTTTAACAATGTTACTATGCTTCCAAAATTGCTGTAATGTATTTTTAGAGTTCTGTGCTCTCAGCAGCATATACATGCAATCAAATCCTTACTAATTTTCCCTCTCTAAACATATTTACATTACGAGCTTCCACAAAAATAAAACAAATTAAAAGGAGGGTTGCTTTAAAGATATCAGAGCAAAGTACAAAGGAAGCAACAAGTCTGGATTTCCTGGTAGCTGCTTTAAATGGTACCAAAACTTAGTTATATTTTGCTATGCCAGCCATTGGTATTCCATGTTATTGTAAAACTAAAACAAACAAACAACAACAACAACAACAAAAAACAGAAAATACATTACTACAGTAGCTTCATGAAGGAAAGAAAGAAACAAACAAACAAAAAACCACAAATGCACACCCATAAGAAACAAACAAAAAAACAAAAAGAACAAGAAAACAAACCTTTTTATTTAATTTGAAATATTTTTCTTCAGTGTGTCCCTTACATTGAAAAAAAGAATTTTGAAAATGTATCAATGAATGTCTTAATGGGTAAAATGTAACCAGTTCTAATGAAATCACTGCTATTTTCCATGAGATGTGCTATTTTTTCAGTGTATATTTTTCTGTGAATGTTCTGGCAGGAGGACAATCTCTATTTACCTATCACTTTGAAAAGTATCACTTAGAAATATTTCCAGGTCTCATGATACTCATGATACACAATTTCTGAGTAAGAGATTTCTACCAGTAAAAGAAAAAAAAAATACACTTTGTTGTCTATTGTCAGTCCTCTCTGGGAGAAGAAAGCTGAGATGTGAGGTGCACAGAACTGCAGGTATTTCATCAGTAGGAAAACAAGTGACCTGCGGTATTAGAGCTGCCTTTCTGTGGTAGTTGATATTCTGAACTTAAAAATCTGACATTCCTTGTTCTCTTTTGATGCCATTTTCAGGAATTTAATAATTTGCTGAATAATATTATCCACTATACCACCTCAGTGATGGAGAACTTCTTTGCAGCTCCTTGCATGGATGAGGGCCTGGTGGGACAGCCTATAGCTGGTGGTGGTGACGCCGAGCAGAGATGTGTTAGTAGTAAAGAAACTCATGCTAAATCCTAGCAAATATTTGGCTTTTCACTGGAAAAAAACAGCATCCATCTAACATGATCATGTTCCATCTAACATGATCAGCTTTGATTACTTGGTTCACGCTGAGGGTATCATTCAGTCATAATATATACTGACTGTTCAAAATAAAGAATAGTGGTATCTCGATTTTATGTGCACACCCAAACTAGATCCATCTGGAAAGACTGTTTCTGGCATAGCACATTCTGACAGTGGTGAGTTGACAGGAAAATCTAATTCAGTCTAAAATGATGATGAGCCTTGAGCTGCCAGGAAAAGGGACAGGAAGCAGTGGGAGAGTGTTTTTCAGGATTTGGGGTTGTTTTTAGTGACTAGTAACTCACAATTATTTTATCAATGACTAAGATCAATTTGCAATACAAATTTTTGATTAAAAAATTCCTCTTTGTCGTTTTCTTTTTCTTTCTTTCTTTCTTTCTTTCTTTCTTTCCTTTCTTTCTTTCTTTCTTTCTTTCTTTCTTTCTTTCTTTCTTTCTTTCTTTCTTTCTTTCTTTCTATTTTTCCAAGAATTGATGTACAAGTTCATGATATATGGGTTGAAGATGAATGCAAGCAAACAGGAGATCATGGATGAGCCATGGCCCAATTCAGAAAGCCTGACCTCAGCTTCATGGTCTATTACAGCAAAATAGTAGACCTCAGTTTCCCAGGAAAAGGTCCTAAATGAAGTCTGGGCCTGGAATTCATAGTTAGACTCCCCACACTAAAGTGTGTCTTTTTTGCTTAAACCAAGCTGACTTGGGAGCCTGTGGATCTCACATTATTATTACATGCATGAGTTTTGGGTGAACCTGGAACAGCTGCAACTCAGTCCATTGTGTCAGGGGACCAAGACCTCCCTCACCTTTGGGGACTACCCTTCAGGGACATCTTTGCATTTAAGAGCTATCACTGTCATTGGCTCAGACAAAGAAGGGATCCTAGCCCACGCTCCAGTTTCCCTCTGCACAGCCACTTTTGGGCTGCAAAACAGATGGCAGCATCTGGCCTTTGCTAAACAAAGAATTGCAGTTTCTGTATTTGCTTTGAGGCCAGCTGTCCCTTTATAAACTCATTGCAAATGATGCAGTGTTGGAAACATTCTCAGTAGAGCATCGCCTGATTTGAACAGCTAGTGCTCTGGCTTCTAGCCCTGGCTAATTTTCTGTGTTGGATGAGTCTCTTGTTGTAATTTGCCAAATACAGAAGTGACCTCAGTGCATGATTTAATTTATTTCTATTGAAGATTTTAAAACTTTTTTTTCTAATTGGCATGAAAATGAAAATAAGTTACATATTGAAAGAGTGTTTGTGTCTGGTTGGACTTCCAGACACCACTCCCTGAAGAAGCCTGTACTCATTCTGCCATATTCTTAGGATATACCCAAAAGTTATGTTCTGCCTACAGCTCACTGATATGGTAATGGGTTTTGGACCTGCTTGGTTTTGGTTTTGATGGATTAAAGGAATGAATTAATGAGTTCTATACCAGAACCGCTCTATTGTGAGTTTAACGTGAAATGGTAACTAGCACTGCAGGACCACTGCCTACCTGTGCTACTCTGGCTCTGCTCTGCCTGACCATTGGCATTCCTACACCATTCCTGCTTATCCAGGCTTCCTTGCTTGACTGGTTCATAAGTGTCTGATTTGCTCACTATTTACTGGATTCAGTAAATAGTAAATATTCACTGCACCTCTTTTACTTTTGCCAGCTGGAGGACTACTGGAAACACAGAAGTGGTGCAGAGAATGGAAACTAGCAGTTTTTGTGAATAAATAACAGGATCTATTTTTCTATAGGAGAGTAGGTAGTCTGAAATATGTATCCATGAATGTCTCACTGAAAAAAAAAAAGTACTTTGTCAGAGGTTCATGGTTTCCAGGTTTTCCCATATATCATCATGGATGTAAGGCTAGGAGCTCAATGAAATCAACGAATGTTTAACTAGAAAAACTGCTCAGTCACAGTGAAAATCAGCATATGAAATTGAGCATGTATTCATGGACATTATTATAATTACCTGTATCTGGTGAATGTGTGGCTACAATTCATGTATTAATACAGTAATTACAATCCCTTGAGATTCAATAACATTGAATTTTCCTTTATAAGACTAATTTTGTACTGAGAAGACATTTTTTTTAAGTTAGGAAGTGCACTTTTCATCCTTTGTGTCCAGAACACTGGCTTTGAGAAAGCAATATTAATCAACTGTAAAAAGAAAAGTCACTCTGTTTAAAGTATTCAATACACTGCATTTACAATCAAATTTTGCTGAGCTAGGAGTCTGCACAGGGGTTTCACAATCTCTATTAAAAACAAAACAACAACAACAAATCTTCCCCTAAAAGCAGTTTATTCTTTATATCACAAAAATCCAGATGGAAATTTGCTTCCAAATTACATGGGCATTATAGTGAAAATGGACATTAATCACATTAGACTTGATACAGCTCTTAAATTTAATTAATTTGTAACCCACAAGAACTATAACATGATGAAATATGGGAATATCACCCATCACTGCTGCTGGTCCTGGGACGTCTTGATTAGCTGGTGCTTGAAGTTGTAAGAACACGGTGATGTTTATGCATATTATAAGCCAAATGTAATGATATTTTAAAATACATTAGTGTCATTATTTTCTCTACTGATGTACACACATTTGGGACTTGTGATTTTGAGGAATACTTCTTATGGCATGAGAAATAAGGATTTTAAGGGTGTTCTTTCCCTCCAAACAATTTCTTTCCCTAAAGTAATCTTTTTCTATTGGCTTAGTATATTTTGGTGATCTTCTATAGGCTTATTGTTCTGTATTAGTGCTAACAATTTACCTCTTTTTCCCTGGAAATATATGAGGCATGTGTTGATGGACAAGTCTATAAATGAACAATGCTGGTTCTTCCTTTTGGAACCTTTTCCTACAGTGTGGGTGCAGAGGGTCTGCAAGTGTTGTTCTCTCACAAACTTCAAGCTGGGCCAGCTGCTGAACAGGAGATCCATGAAGTGGGTAAGAAGTCCCAAGGATCCAGGCAGAAGAGGAAGAGACGTGTCTGTCTGTACTTATGCTTTAGGGGGTTCTGTATATATAAAGTGTACTAGTGAAGAAACATATATTGAAATATATAAAGAAATCAAAATTAGGTTGGCTGGGAAGAGATCACAGGTAAAATCCTTGCTCAAAGTCTATATTATCATAATGATGCCAGTTGCTCTAGCCATGCACCCCAAATTGCAGTACTTTTAGTGTAATTCTTTGGACAGTAGTTTCACTGACATGGTGGGAATGCTGCGTCAGAGAAATACAAAGCAAGGTCAGCCTTTCTTTGGTAAGCAGAAGGTTTAAATAGCTTCATATAACCTTCCAGCTTTTCTGTTCTCTACCTTGTTTTTTGGTAGCATTCACAGAGTAATTAGAAACGTGAATGATAATCATCATAAATCATGAAGTCTACTTAATTAGTTCCTATTATAGATAGTATTAAATAACATGATCTTTTCACAATGCATCATATTATCTTGAGAAAGTCATTTGCCTTTTGATTTAATGAGCTGGTGGCTCACTTAACTACAAGGTGTCAGTTTACTTCATTTAGCAGCAAAAGGAAAATACATTTTATATTTTTGGCTTGTACTGGTTTCCTCTATCACATAGCACCAAATCAAAGATAAAATACATAGTTCTTTAAAAGCCATAGTCCTGTAATTTAAGTGAAGTTTCCAATTTAAAAATATTGATAGAACAACTGAGATGGAGGCTAGCTGCCTCTGGAAAATATCAGGATCTTAGGTTTATTCTTTCAGTTCTGTAGGTGTTATAAGATATCTATGATAAAATTATGCAGTATGCGCTTCTAATAAAGTAATCTTAATTAAAATCTCTTGCATTTCTTCCAATTATCTAATGGAGAATATAGCTGCCACCCCCTTTTCCCTCCCCCCCTCCATAAGCAGCTCCTAGGAAGTGCGAATGACGAGGAGCATGGTGAACAATGTGGACAAACAGAGTGTGGCACCTCAGCCAGGGCATGGTACAGCAGTTGGTATGGCAGTTGGCACAGGAGGGTGCCCCATGAGGGAGAGACATCCATGGGCCAAGCAGGAGGCACCAGGTACACCTTAACCCCACACCCAGATCTGCACGGGTCAACAGCACACACCTTTCCTGATACTCAAGGCAGAATGGTGAGTACTCACCTGAGGGCAAAGGCTGTGGCTCTGGCTGCATGGTCTGCACGATCTGCAACAACGAGGATTGATGTCTCCACCCAGTCAGAGCTACTGAGGCTGCAGTGCAGACTGCTGGAAGTGCCTAGGTCTTTCTCCTAGGGCAGGGATAGGCAGCAGACCTGCCTGCAAGAGGTGTGGCCAGGTGGAGGACCTCGTGCAGCAAGCAGCCAAGGTTCAGGAGGTGGTGAGAAGGCTGTGTAGCATCAGGGAGGCTGAGGAAGAGTTAGACAGCTGGATCCCAGCACAGCTGGCAGGGGACCAACAGTCCCTGGCCAAACAGTCTCAAACTCCTTCATCGGCACTCAGAATGGAAGTGGGTGGGTGGGGTGGGGTGGGGGGGTGGGGAGTGGGCAGTAACACCGGAGAATGGAAACTGGCAACAGCATGGACCATCAGGAGGAAGAGTCTTCCCCCAAAGCCTGAGGTGCTCTCACAGAACCATTTCACTGCTCTGCTGACAGAAAAGGAAAGACCTGTTGCAGGGAGCGTGGAGCTGAGTAAGAGAGCCTGGTCTGCTCCCCACATTACAACTAATCCAACTAAGAAAAGGTGATGGGTAATAGTGGGAGGAGACTCTCTTCTGAGAGGTACAGAGGCACCCATCTGTTGACCTGATCCACACTTGAGAACAGCCTCCTGCTTACCTGCTTACGTGGGGTTTGTATCAGGGATGTTACCAAGAGACTGACGAGACTTGTACAGCCTAATGACTATTAACTGCTGATGCTGTTTCACATGGGCATCAATGATGCAACCAGGAGCAGTCTAAGGAGCATCAAGAGGGATTACAGAGCCCTGAGAACAGCAGTAAAGGACTCAGGAGTGCATGTAGACTTTTCATCAGTCCTGCTGGTCAAAGGGAAGGGGATTGAAAGGGCCAGTCGGATCTGGCAAATCAATGGTTACAGGACTAGTGTCATAGACAGGGGTTTAGCTACTTAGACAATGGGAGTCACTCTGAGAAACATGATCTGCTGGGGGCTCAGGGAGTCCACCTGTCAGAGAAGGGGAAGATCATCTTTGGTCATAGGCTTGCCAAACTGGTGAAAAGTGCTTTAAAGTGGAGTTCCAGGGGAGGGGAACCTCAGTCCACCTCAAACCTCCCACCTTGATGGCAGTGTCAGTGACAGATGCCCAGAGCCTGGAGAATGGTCATGGGTTAGCAGAAGAGCACCTGAAGAGTAGCACAAAGGAAGGCCAGCCATTCCAGCCAGTAAACCAGCTTCATCAGGGTACCAACTTAAATATCTGTACACTAACACACGTAGCACGGGGAATAAACAAGAAGAGTTAGAAATGTACACAAGCATGCAGGGCTATGACCTCACTGGCATTACAGAGATGTGGTGGGATGGTTCCCCTGACAAGAACGTTGGAATTGAAGGATACAGGCTCTTTAGGAAGGAAAAGAAGATGAGGCCCTCTATAGACAGACAGAAGCAGCCTCACTTTCACAAGCCCTGGTTCTCATGGAGGACTTCAACCATCCCAATATCTGTTGGAGGGACAGCACAGCAGGGCATAGGCAATCCTTGAATGCATTGATGACAACTTCCTTCTCTAAGTGATAGAGGATCCAATGAGGAGAGGTGCTGTGCTGGACCTCATTCTCACAAAGAAGGAGGGGCTGGTGGGCAATGTGAAACTCAAGGGCAGCCTTGGCTGCAGTGACCATGAAATAGTCCAGTTTTGCATTCAGAGCACACAGAGGAGGGAGCACAGCAAGCTGGCTGCCCTGGACTTTAGGAAAGCAGACTTTGGTCTCTTCAGGGATCTGCTCAGTAGAGTATCATAGGACTGGATGGAGTATCAAGCCCTGGATGGAAGAGGAGCCCAGGAAAGCTGGTTAATATTCAAGGCTGACCTCCTTCAAACTCAGGAGTGATGCATCCCAACAAAGAGGAAGTTGGGCAAAAATGCCAGGAGGCCTGCATGGAAGACCAAGGAGTTCCTGAGCAAGTTTAAACAGAAAAGGGAAGCCTATAGAGGGCAGAACCGAGGACAGATAGCCTGGGAGAAATACATAGACATTGCCCAAGCAGCCAGCAATCAGGTTAGGAAAAACAAAACCTGGTTGGGATTTTGTTCCAAAAGGAAAAAGAAAAAGAAAAAGAAAAAGAAAAAGAAAAAGAAAAAGAAAAAGAAAAAGAAAAAGAAAAAGAAAAAGAAAAAGAAAAAGAAAAAGAAAAAGAAAAAGAAAAAGAAAAAGAAAAAGAAAAAGAAAAAGAAAAAGAAAAAGAAAAAGAAAAGAAAAAGAAAAAGAAAAAGAAAAAGAAAAAGAAAAAGAAAAAGAAAAAAGAAAAAGAAAAAAAGAAAAAGAAAAAGAAAAAGAAAAAGAAAAAGAAAAAGAAAAAGAAAAAGAAAAAGAAAAAGAAAAAGAAAAAGAAAAAGAAAAAGAAAAAGAAAAAGAAAAAGAAAAAGAAAAAGAAAAAGAAAAAGAAAAAGAAAAAGAAAAAAAAAAGAAAAAGAAAAGAAAAAGAAAAAGAAAAAGAAAAAGAAAAAGAAAAAGAAAAAGAAAAAGAAAAAGAAAAAGAAAAGGAAAAGGAAAAGAAAAGGAAAAGGAAAAGGAAAAGGAAAAGGAAAAGGAAAAGGAAAAAAGGAAAAAGAAAAGGAAAAGGAAAAAAGGAAAAGGAAAAGGAAAAGGAAAAGGAAAAGGAAAAGGAAAAGGAAAAGGAAAAGGAAAAGGAAAAGGAAAAGGAAAAGGAAAAGGAAAAGGAAAAGGAAAAGGAAAAGGAAAAGGAAAAGGAAAAGGAAAAGGAAAAGGATAGGAAAGTAAGGAAAGTTAGGAAACTAAGGGATAAGGGAAAGCTAGAAACCAGAATATACCGAGACACAGACCTGACAAAACAGTCACGGAGCCAATGACAAAAACAAACCTTCCAGTCACACTGATTAATGCTCTATAGAGAAACTACAGGAGCTGCTTCCAGGAAGCAGTTACAGTGGTGAACCAGGGGCCTGGGATGGGCAGAGCTCTGCAAACCTCTGGGGGATGTGCAGTGAGGTGCAGAGATGGGGCTGGCAGAAAGGGATATAAAAGGGAACTTTGTGTGTAAAATGGGGCCATAAGCATGCTTGTCTGGCAGAGCCCCTGTGATGTTTTTGCCGTGCTGGGCAGCCAAACTCCACCACAACTGCTCTCTCACTCCCTATCCCCAGAAGAAGAGGGGGAGAAGAAAGTATGTTGGGAACAAAAAAAACAAAAAACAAAACCAACCTCATAAAGATAATCTAGTGGGGGTGGGGGATGGGAGGGGTGCAAAGCCAAGTAGAAGCTCAGAGGGAAATAAAAATACGTTCTATTTCCCATCAACGAGCAATGTTTGGCCATATCGTGCAAAGCAGGGCCTCAATACATGTAGCAGTTGTTGGGGGCAGACAGACATCTTCTTAGCAAGATTCCCCCTCTTTCCCCACCTTTTCTTGCTATGTGTGACACCATATGTCACAGAATATCCCTTTGGTCAGTTTAGGTCAGCTGCCCTGGTGATGTCCCCTCCCCACCTCTTGCCCACACCCAGCCTACTGGCTCCTGGGGGGTCAGAGGGAGTCTTGATGCTGTGCCAGTATTGATCAAGAATAGAAAACACACTGGTGTGATACCAGTTGTGTTCTAGCTACAAGAGCAGAGCACAACAATATATGGACTGCTGCAGGGAAAGTTAACTCCATTCCAGCCAGACCCAGTACAAACCCACACCAGTACAGCCAGACCCAGTACAAACCCAACCCCTGATCAGTGCAGTCTGTCCTGTCTTTTTGTTAAATCATTTCTTAACTATGTCTATGCGTGTTCTCACTGTCTCACATACATGGGAGCATCAGGGAAGGTGAGGAGGGGGAAGGCAAGCAGAGGGGAGGGGAGGGGAGGGGAGGGGAGGGGAGGGGAGGGGAGGGGAGAGGAGGGGAGGGGAGGGGAGGGGAGGGGAGGGGAGGGGAGGCGAGGGGAGGGGAGGCGAGGGGAGGGGAGGCGAGGGGAGGGGAGGCGAGGGGAGGCGAGGGGAAGGGAGGCGAGGGGAGGCGAGGTGAGGCGAGGCGAGGCAAGGAAAGAGCCCTCAAGAATAGTGTTCGATTGTGACTTTCCTGTGTTAACAGTGCATGTGCTGAAATACTAGTCCACGGTGAAGCCCACATATCTTGTTCTTACTGCTCTTTCTGTAATTAATGCAAAATTGAAGTGACCTGAACAGAGTTGATCAAATGTTAATGAAAGATTATACAAATTCAAAAACCTTGCAATAAGCCTGAACCAGATGAATTCCACATGTGGCTTCAGGGCTTCTTAGGAAGCTGTTGGGTAACAGAAGAGCGTATATCCTTTGTTTTGTTTCTTACCTGAACATGAAAGTATTCTACGAACATAAAATGAAAAATAAGACCTCCTGCAAGCCCATATTAGAACACACTTTCTGCCTTCTTTCCATATGGTAATTCTAATTTAACTTTGTTCTTAAAAGTGTTTTATGTTCGCCGTCAGTTCTAAAATACTGCACAGGGCAGTAGACAGCAGCAGAAGCAGAAAGAGAAATTATAACAAAACATCATGTTCAAATGATGTTTTAACTGAGCTTGCTTGCAGATTAATCCACAAACACAATGTGAGAATGTCAAGGTAAGAGATGCCTATCCAAATAGGTAAACTGAGTAATTAAGATCTTGATAATTTATTCATCTTTGATATTTTCCTTGCTCGGAAGAAATCAATGCAGGATAGAAGAAAAGTTACTCATAGTCCTAACCTTTGCACAGTAAAGTACTAATCATATGGGATAAATTTACGAAAATCTAATATTGCAATGATTCTTGGTGACCAGGGCAAAGCATTTACTATTTCTTTTTCTTATATGTAGAAAGTCCCCATTCAAAATGTCTGAACACCTCCTAGAGATTTTAAATCTTATGCATAATTATTTCCTTGTCTTCCCAAGAAGAAATTTGGTGCAGAAAAATATGACAAGGTAGTGACAAAAAAATTTCAATTAATCTTTTTAGGTCAATTGCTATTCTTGTTGATTTTTTGGTAAATGAATTTAGATCTGATTTAAGTCATCCATAATGACAGCTTAAGTCATCCATGATCATATTCCCTACTGATAATCACTATTCCTTCCTTCTTCTTTTCTTTTATTTTTCTTTCCCCTCATATCTCACCTCCCTACCTCTTCTTTGTGTTGGACCCGATGATCTCTTGAGGTCCCTTCCAACACCTACAATTCTGTGATTCTGTGATTCTAGGCATGGACAATGAGAAATCAGTATTCATTTGTTAAGAGGAAATAATTCCTACTGGCTGGAAGCTCCAGTGAACATGACTGTCATGAGACACATAATAATGGTGGCCACATTTCAAAAAAAGTGATGTAGACTATGTCTAGCGCACAGAGGCTCTTTCAAAACACATTTTTTTTTCCTTATTTTTTCTTCTTTAAAATAATCTTGATGAAGGTTTTAGAACAATGTTATAGCTGTACTGGGATTTCTTACAGCAACATCATTTTTCTGCTGGCACAAAGATAAAAGAGGAACTAACAGTATAGCAGGTCTCACTTTTACTTCTTTCATGAACAGAACACATAAATGAGATAGTTAATTAACTTCAGATTGCACACTTTCTATCCACATTAAAAAGCAAAGAATATATGTTTTTCATCCCTTTCATTAGTCTATTTTTGTAGATCTGCAACAGTCTTTCATTATCAGTTAGTCTGTTTCTCTACAACCAAATTATTTATCACCTCAAAGTCCAATGTCCAATTACATTACTTGCACAGAAAGAAAACATACAGTTTTCTGACTTATTATTATTTTGCTTCTTTGTCACCTAGATAACTATCTTAGCCTTTTTGGAATCTTGCCCAACTTGAATTTTAAGAAATGTGACAATAGAGAAGTTTCTCTAAAGATAAGAATTTAGTTTCTTCCATACTACTGCTGCACAGCTGCTCTGTAGATATGAAACTAATAGATTAACGATGTAATGGTTGGGACTGACTGAAGTGGAAATTAATCAAATGTAAAATGAACTCTACCTATTAGCAGCAGCTAGCAGGAAGGATGTAGAAATTTTGTTTGTTATCTTTACTGAGTTTTTTATATTTGCAATCTCTAATCTAACAGCATTTGCTCTTTATGTTGATAATGCATTCACTGCAGCAGATTTTCATTTAGGTTGGTAGTCTAAATTCAACCTAAAAATTTGCAACTAATATACTGTTACAGTGAAACACTGGTGACACTTTGACTAAGCAGTGAATTCCCTAACAGACAGCAAAAAAAAAAAAAAAAAAGTGATAAATAGTAAGGTAACAAATACATGGACTGATATATCATCAAGTGTGATTTCAAGCTTTCTTAGGATAGTTTCCTTATCTTTAACTTGTGTTTTGCCCTCTTGGCTGGCAGGGCATGCTGCTGGCTCATGCTGAGCCTTCTGTCACCAGCACCACCAGGTCACTTCTGCTGAGCTGGTTTCCAGCCACTTGTCTCCCAGTCTGTGCCTGTGCCTGGCATTGCTCTGTCCCATGTGCAGAGCCCGGCATTTTCATTTACTGAACTTCATGTTGTTGCTGATTGCCCAGTCCTCCAATGTATCTGGATCCCACTGCAAGACTTCTCATCCCTCCAGGGAGTCAACAGCACCTCCCAGTTTAGTGTCATTAGCAAACTTGCTGAGAATGCGTTCAACTTCTGCATCCATATCATTGATAAATATATTAAACAGGACTGTCCCTAGAACTGAGCCCTTGAGAACACCACTAGTGATTGACCACCATCCAGTTGTAGCCCCATTCACTACAACCCTTTGATCTCTGCTGTTAGGCCAAGTCTCTTCAGCATTTTACTGTGGTAAAAACTATATAGAATCATAGAATATCCCGAGTTAGAAGGGACCCATAAGGATCATCAAGTCCAACTCCTGGCACCACACAGGTCTACCCAAAATTGTAGACCATGTGACTAAGTGCACAGTCCAAATGCTTCTTAAATTCAGACAGGCTTGGTGTAGTGACTACTTCCCTGGGGAGCCTGTTCCAATGTGCAACCATCCTCTCGGTGAAGAACTTCTGCCTGATATCTAGCCTAAACCTCCCCTGCCTCAGCTTGATACCATTGCTGCGGGTCCTATCACTGGTGATTAAGAAGAATAGGTCGGTGGCTGCCCCTCCGCTGCCCCTCGCGAGGAAGTTGTAGACTGCGATGAGGTCTTCCCTCAGCCTCCTCTTCTCCAGGCTGAACAGGCCAAGTGAACTCAGCCACTCCTCATACGTCTTCCCCTCTAGTCCCTTCACCATCTTTGCTGCCCTCCTCTGCACACTCTCCAACAATTTCACGTCATTTTTGTACTGTGGTGCCCAGAACTGCACATAGTACTCAAGGTGAGGCAGCACCAGTGCAGAGTAGAGCAGGAAAATCACTTCCCTCCATCAACTAGCGATGCCATGCTTGATGCACCCCAGGATACAGTTGGCCCTCCTGGCTGCCAGGGCACACTGCTGTTTATATAATAGATGATGTAATGTGTATTTAATAAATGATGTAATGTTATTTAAATACAGAAAAAAAATAATAATGTAAGAATCAAAATCCATAGACCTTTGAGTGAATTGACATTGAAATAAAAGGAAAAAAATAGAAAGAGGTACCAAATGTTCAGTTTGTCAAGCTTAGTTTTCTATACAAAAACAAATAAAAAAGAGAAGTGAACAGATTTATTTTATTTTATTATTTTATTTTATTTTATTTTATTTTATTTTATTTTATTTTATTTTATTTTATTTTATTTTATTTTATTTTATTTTATTTTATTTTATTTTATTTTATTTTATTTTATTTTATTTTATTTTATTTTTTTCTGTGATGAAGGAATTTCATTCTAGAACCTAATAATTAGACTACTATGTAACTGGCAGTGTCCCAGCTTGTGGTTCATAAATCCATGAACCCACCACAATTATTTTTTAAAATTTCATATAGACCATGCAGAAAGATAACTTAGTGAAATTTCTCAGGTAGTTTTCATGTTTTCTGGAAAATGTATCGATATGAAATTACAAGAAGCAGTAATTCCTGACTTTTTCTGATTCCGTGCATGATTTGTTTCACTGGTTTAAAGGTAAAAACAACAACAAAAACAAAAGCAAAACAAACAATCCAGACAGAAAAAGTCTAGGTATATCACAGAAGCTGGCCACATGCTAACAATGGTGTTCCCGGAGTATGAAATGCATCTGTATTCTTTGATATGTCATTTATGTAACACAGAAAACAAAGTAAACTCAAATGCTGAAGTGATAGAAATGGATTTAAAACTTCATTTTCTGTCTTTCTGAGTATATAAGCCTTCATGTCTTGAAATCCTCTGACACCAAGGTGCAGTCATAGCACTGCTGAGGTAAGAGTTCTGCCAATACTCCCACCATGTTTTAGTTGTAACTAGGGTTTTAGTTCAATCTAAAGCAAGTGTTCTTGCCAACACTTGAACCAATCTGCGTGGGTGTAAGGCGCTGTATAATGCAGGCTCACGCATGCTTCTTATGTCTGCCCCAAGCCTGCTCTGCAACATCTTTCTACCTCTTCTTTACTAAAAAAGTGACACTGTAGGTTTTCTTAGGTTAGATTGTTGCTGGGATTTTGGAGGATTATGAAATGAACTTCAAAATCCAAAACTGTGCTATCTGCAATTTTTCTCTACACATCTGTAAACACTTTAAGTGTTGGTATGAGCCAAGTCAAAGCATGTTAATAACACGACTTGCAGAGGGCATTTCAAATTGTGCATAGAAGAATGGAGGTCTTGAGATTGATGACATAATAATGTGTTGCTCTGCTTAGGTAGAAATTGATAGACAAATTGACCCTTGTCAGTTCCCATCCATGATTTGTCAAATGCTTAAATGCCCAAAGACAAAACGAGTACACACATATTTGTATTCCTTAATATGTCATTTTCAGTCTGATTATGAAGGAAGAACTTAACATTTATTACAGCATTATCATTTACAACTTTTGCTGTTAGTGGGATGTTTTTGGAAATGTGTTTATATGTTTATTAATGAAAGGAGAAAAAGGAATAGAAAAGTTTAATATGAATTTGGATTCCTAATTCTGCCTATCATCCCCAATATGATTTTAGTTATCACTTAGAAAAAACAGAATCCTGGTTCATCTGGATACAGTTATTTGGATTCAGGTTCATCTGGATACAGTTATTTCTATTTTTTGTATTTAAAGCTCTGAAAAATGCTGGAAACTTATCTCATTAAGAAAATAAGCTAATATCAATTAAAATGGAAATAATAAGTTTTCAAGTGTCATTCACTTTGACTGTGCCTATCTGTCATTTTGTACAAGGAGATGGGATCAGTTTTCATTTAGTTTACTTTCAGTGTTAGATCCCATCTTTTGCATTTTCATATAAATATAGAAATATTTTTATTTATTTATAACCAAAACCTGTGATCTAATGTGCTTGTATGACACCATCCTCTAGGATCTACAGATATTCATCTACAGACTACAAACAAACAAACCAGGAAATTTTTGGTGCTGTTCCATAAAACAGCAAAATAATCATTTTTATTTATTTATTTATTTATTTTTTAGTTCCCACCAAGTTAGTTACAAGGAGATATAAGAAACATTTAATTGTGTTGTAACCCCTATGTTCTGTTTTTGGCTAGGATAGAGTTAATTTTCCTCCTAGTAGTAGCTGATAGGATGCTGTGTTTGGGGTTTAGGGTGAGAATAATGCTGATAACACAGGTAACACAGATGTAATTGTTGCAGAGCAGTGCTTACACTAAGCCAAGGACTTTTCAGCTTCTCACACTGCCCTGTCAGTGGGCAGGCTGGGGGTGCAGAAGGAGCTGGGAGGGGACAGAACCAGGACAGCTGGCCCAGGCTGGCCAGAGGGATGTCCCATGCCATGTGGCGTCATGCTGAACAATTAATATGGGGGGGGTGGCCCGAGTGAGGGGACCATCTGCTTGGTGATAGGCTGGGCATTGAAAAAAATTGAAAGCTAAGATAAAGACAGCTTATTAGGACAGAAAAGAAAGTAAAATAATAATGGTAATAGTATTACTAATAATAATGTGTACAAAACAAATGATGCACAATGCAATTGCTCACCACCTGCTGACCGATGCCCTGTCTATCCCCGAGCAGCTGGCCCCCTGACCCTGGCTAGCCTACCAGCTACTAGGAGGAAAATTAACTTTGTCCTAACTGGAACCAGGACAGATATCCACCCCTTATTCCATATCATTTATGTCATGCTCAGGTTATGCTCTTTCCAATACATTCTAATTAATCACCATTTTCGTCTATGGAATATAGCAATCATGGTAGTGATGACATACAGTATTATATAATAATTAACATACTACAATTCAACTCATAGGCTATTCTCACCCAGTATTAAATCCCCTTTAGGTACACACCGGACCTCCCCATTCTTTTGCATTACCCACCAAGTGCATCCTGGTCCCTGCGCAAAACCAATCCCACAAATGGGTTTGCCTTTTCCTGAGGCAGGAGTAGCCCAGACTGTCTTACCCAGCATGTTTCTTACGTGCACTACAGGAACTTTATCCCCTTCTACAGTGCGTAACAGATTTGATTGGGCAGCTCCAGCTCGGTTGGCAGATCCCCTAGTATTGACTAACCAGGTGGCCTTTGCCAAATGTGTATCCCAATTTTTGAATGTCCCAGCACCCATTGCTTTCGGTGTAGTCTTTAACAGTCCATTGTATCGTTCAACTTTCCCAGAGGCTGGTGCATGATAGGGGATGTGATACACCCACTCAATACCATGTTCTTTGGCCCAAGTGTCTATAAGGTTGTTTCGGAAATGAGTCCCATTGTCTGACTCAGTTCTTTCTGGGGTGCCATGTCACCATAAGACTTGCTTTTCAATGCCCAGGATAGTGTTCCGGGCAGTGGCATGGGGCACAGGATATGTTTCCAGCTGTCCAGTGGTTGCTTCCACCATTGTTAGTACGTGGCACTTGCCGTTGCGGGTTTGCGGGAGTATGATGTAATCAATCTGCCAGGCCTCTCCATATTTATATTTCAGCCATCGTCCTCCATACCAAAGAGGCTTTGACCGTTTGGCTTGCTTGATTGCAGCACGTTTCACAATCATGAATAACCCGTGCTATAGTGTCCATGGTCAGGTCCACCCCTCGACCACGAGCCCATCTGTATGTTGCATCTCTACCTTGATGGCCTGAGGTGTCATGGGCCATCGGGCTATGAATAATTCACCTTTATGTTGCCAGTCCAGGTCCACCTGAGCCACTTCAATCTTAGCAGCCTGATCCACCTGCTGGTTGTTTTAATGTTCTTCAGTAGCCCGATTCTTGGGCACATGAGCATCTACGTGGCGTACCTTTACAACCAGGTTCTCTACCCGGGCAGCAATATCTTGCCACAATGCAGCAGCCCAGATGGGTTTGCCCCTGCGCTCCCAGTTGTTCTGCTTCCATTGCTGTAACCACCCCCACACGGCATTTGCTACCATCCGTGAATCAGTATAGAGATAGAGAACTGGCCACTTTTCTCATTCAGCAATATCTAAAGCCAGCTGAATGGCTTTCATTTCTGCAAACTGACTCGATTCACCTTCTCCCTCAGCAGCTTCTGCAACTCGTTGTGTAGGACTCCATACAGCAGCTCTCCATCTCCGATGCTTTCCCACAATACGACAGGACCCATCAGTGAACAGGACATATTCTTCTCATTTTCTGGTAGCTTGTTGTACAGTGGGGCTTCTTCAGCACGAACCACCTCCTCCTCTGATAATATCCCAAAGTATTTGCCTTCTGGCCAGTCCATAATCACTTCCAAGATTCCTGGGTGACTGGGGTTTCCTATTCGAGCCTGCTGAGCAATCAGTGCAACCCACTTGCTCCATGTAGCGTCAGTTGCATGATGTGTAGAGGGGACCCTTCCTTTGAACATCCAGCCTAGTACCGGCAGTCAGGGTGCCAGGAGGAGCTGCGCTTCAGTACTGACCGCTTCCGAAGCAGATCGAACTCCCTCATATGCTGCCAATATCTCCTTTTCGGTTGGAGTATAGCGGGCCTCAGATCCTCTGTATCCCTGACTCCAAAACCCCAGGGGTCGACCTCGAGTTTCCCCAGGTTCTTTCTGCCAGAGGCTCCAGGTGGGGCCATTGTCCCTGGCTGCAGTGTAGAGCACATTCTTTACATCTGGTCCTGTTCGGACTGGCCCAAGGGCTACTGCATGAACTATTTCCTGCTTAATTTGTTCAAAGGCTTGTCGTTGCTCAGGGCCCCATTCAAAAGCATTCTTCTTACGGGTTACTTGGTAAAATGGGTTTACAATCAGACTGTAATTTGGAATATGCATTCTCCAAAACCCCACGACACTTAGGAAAGTTTGTGTTTCTTTTTTGCTAGTTGGCGGAGACATAGCTGTTATTTTGTTGATCACATCCATTGGGATTTGACGACGTCCATCTTGCCATTTTATTCCTAAAAACTGGATCTCTCATGCAGGTCCTTTAACTTTATTTTGTTTTATGGCAAAACCGGCCTTCAGAAGGATTTGGACTATTTTCTTCCCTTTCTTGAAAACTTCCTCTGCAGTGTCACCCCACACAATGATGTCATCGATGTACTGCAGGTGTTCAGGAGCTTCCCCCTGCTCCAGCGCAGACTGGATCAGTCCATGGCAAATGCTAGGGCTGTGTTTCCACCCCTGGGGCAGTCGATTCCAAGTATATTGGACTCCCCTCCAAGTGAAAGCAAACTGTGGCCTGCACTGTGCTGCTAGAGGGATGGAGAAAAATGCATTAGCGATATCAATAGTGGCGTACCACTTGGCTGCCTTTGATTCCAGTTCGTACTGGAGTTTTAGCATGTCCGGCAGTGCAGCACTCAGTGGTGGCGTGATTTCATTCAGGCCACAATAGTCCACAGTTAGTCTCCACTCACCATTAGATTTTCGCACTGACCATATGGGACTATTAAAAGGTGAATGAGTCTTGCTGATCACTCCTTGGCTCTCCAGTTGGCGAATTAGCTTATGGATGGGAATCAGGGAGTCTTGGTGCGATATTGTCTCCGGTGCACAGTTGTGGTAGCGATTGGCACTTGCACTGCTACAGCTTGTTTCTCTGACCCAGCCACAGGAGCTGGAGTGGCTGCAGCAGCTGGAGCAGCTGCTGGAGCTGGGACTGGAATGGCTGCAGGAGCTGGAGCAGCTGCAGGAGCTGGAGCGGCTGCAGGTGCTGGAATGGCTGCAGCAGCTGGAATGGCTGCAGGAGCTGGAACTGGAGTGGCTGCAGGAGCTGGAACGGCTGCAGGAGCTGGAATGTCTGCAGGGTCTGTCACTACGTTGATAGTAGCATCAGTTGCAGCTCTATAGGCATAAGCCAGACCCCAGCACGCTACAGTGATTTGTGTCACTTTGGAACTGCCAGAGTCATGACACCCTTTTTTCAAACATTCTACCAGTTTTTTAGGATTTTGCAGTTGTTCAGGGGTGAATGTCCGAAACACTGGAGGTGCCCACTGCTCTAGAAACCTGCCGATATCCTCCACACTCCCTGCCATTCACAACTATCTCGCCTCAGGACAGATCTCTGGATGAGATTCCTAAGTAGTTGTTTAACCTTAAACAAAACCTGAAGCGCATTCAGGAGACATAACAACAAGAACATGCTGGTCTGAGTATCCCAAGGATATTCAACATCTTGGAGAATTATTGTAACTAGCTCAGAGGATAACAAGGGTGGTGAAGGAGAAAGGGAGAGTGAACAGGTAGGAAAAAATATCTTCCCCTGTCCCCTCCACAGATTGGCTCCCTGACGAAAAAAGGCAATAGGTGTAATTGTTAATAGTTTCTGAGATATGGTTTCCAAAGTATAGAGTCGACGACAGTGCTGAGTACAAATACCAGGTTAGAGTCATGACCAGAAATCTCATCATTTCATAAGCCATTGTTACACCGCACAGTACCATAACTATCTTAAACCAGGGCCCAGAAAGGATAAACAGCATGACAGGGAGCACATACAGTAAGTAACGTGCTAATTTGGAAAGCAGGCACAGCAGACTTGAGATTAAAGCAATCAACATTGTGACTAGTAACTACTAAGCAGGTCTAATACTTATACCAATTTTAGTTTAACACACTCTGTTCAGATCTGTCATTATCTCAACCCTTCGGGCCTCACATTGGGTGCCAAAAAGGACTGTTGTGGTTTAACCTGGCCGGCAGCTAAACACCACACAGCCATTTGCTCACCCTCCGGGAGGGTGAAACTTTCCCGGAAACGGGGAAGTGAAGCCTGTAAGTTGAGATAAAGACAGTTTATTAAGACAGGAAGAAATAATAACAGTAATAATAATAAAAATAATAATGATAATAATACTACTACTAATAATGTGTACGAAACAAGTGATGCACAATGCAATTGCTCACCACCCGCTGACTGATGCCCAGTCTATCCCTGAGCAGCTGGCCCCCCGACCCTGGCTAGCCACCCCTATATACATTGTTTAGCATGACGTCAGATGGTATGGAATACCCCTTTGGCCAGTTTGGGTCAGCTGTCCTGGGTCTGTCCCCTCCCAGCTCCTGCTGCACCCCTAGCCTTCCCGCTGGCAGGACAGAGCGAGAAGCTGAAAAGTCCTTGGCTTGGTGTAAACACTGCTCTGCAACAATTAAAACATCAGCATGTTATCAGCGCTCTTCTCATCCTAATCCAAAACATAGCACCCTACCAGCTACTAGGAGGAAAATTAACTCTGTCCTAACTGAAACCAGGACAACATATCATTTATTTATCCCAATACAGTTAGAAAAAAAAATAACGCATTTCTTTAGTACCTGAGAAAGTTACTGTTATTAAGGTATTTATGCAACATATCTAACATAACAAATCACTATTATTCTAATTTTACAAAAGGAAGATTGAGGAACATCACCACGGCTGTGGCTTAATCCCTCTAACTACAGATATTTTAAGTTAATTGTTCAATGCCTCCTGACAGTTTATGCTGCTGTGTAACATACAGTGATATAGCAATCACTCTCCTGGTGGCAGGGAAATCCATCCTACTTGAGGATGGGACGGTTCCAGTGACTGAGCCTGGGTGGCTATTTTAGGGTCAGTTCTAGCACTGTAATAGAGGAGGCTGGGGACAAATACTATTTTATATATTCTTGTCTAGTATCAAGTAGGAAGTTTACATGAAGCTGAGATTTGAAATACAAGCATATATTTTCAATTTTTAGAGTATGTGTCTTGAACTACAAACTGCTTCTCAAAATCTCCCAATGATATGATAAAAACGGTCAAGAGCAGGTACCTTATGGATCTGTGGCTTGGTACTTTTAACCATCTGGTGTGGGTTTCACAGAACAGCTAGCAGCTTTTCCATGAAAATTAGGTAATGATTTCCAAAATGTTTTGCACCGTAGTTCTGTTTGTTGTTGTGTTTTTGTTTTGTTTGGTTTGGTTTGGTTTGGTTTTAATGAAAAACTTCAGAAAAATTGTGAAATGCTTTGAAGAATAATCAGTTTGTGGGGATGGGAAGGTGTGTCACAAAATATTTAAAGTGAACTCTAAAATATGCTATCCAGGTACTATCCAAAAAAGATTTCACCTAAACTACCCCCAGGCTGATACCATCACTACTTCAGAATAAATTCTGCTTCTAGCATATGTGCAAGTGATACAATGAGACAGAAAGAGTGAACCCAAGCTGTGTGTTTCATGTCCTAAACAAAACAGATTTACTGCAGACAAACATCATGAAAACAAAACTCTGTTATACAAATAACAGAGTTTTGCAATAAGTGTTATGTAATAACACTGGGTACCCTCAATGGTACCCACGTGTCAATTTTGACATGAGTCAGACACCTATGACTCTGCAAAAAGCATCTTCAATGGGTTTATTCTTCAAACACTAGAATCATAGTCCACAGAGCGAAATGTACTTCACTTCAGCTGTAGTCACCTGAGCTGCCTTCTTTAATTCTGTGGCATGTAAGGTGTGGTTAAAATCAAACAGGTTCTTGTACAATCTGACTAAGGTAACAAGATAACCTAAGTAATGTTCATATTCCAGGAATAAGCGAATTGCATAATCCAACTGGCCAGCATATAGAGTTGACAATATAAGACGACATGTTAGGTGATGTAACATTTTCTCCTTACATGTGATATGACAGTCTACATTATTGTAGAAAGTCCAGGGACTTAATCACTTCTGAATGTATTAGATGTTATATACAGTAGTTAATTAAAACTTTTTGCTTTAACATTGATTGCTGCTGAGGCCAATTTTCTTCTGATTAATTTTTTTATTCAAATAAGATATTGATGCCCATAAAGGAGCCAACAATGAGAAAAATCATATTCTATAAAAATGTGGTTAAATCCCCTTTAGATCGGGAAAGGTTCTTTTTGTATGCAGATATGTGATTTCAATGAATTGGCTGTAGACCTGTTCTCAGCAATGAAGATGAAACTTTGACCCTTTTCAGGTTATTATTATTCCAGAAATGCAGACTCTTGTAATTACATTACTACAATGAAGCAGAGCTCTGCTTGTGCATTTAGCTGCTACTAAGAAAACCAAGATCTGGGTAAGAAGTGTGGTGATCTGTCACGGATTATAGTGTACAGAATGGCATCATGATTCCAACTTCCCTAGTACTGTTCCTGGTATTCCCATCTGAAATGTGGTCCTCAACCACATTAACTAACAATGTGTTTCCATGCTAGATGAGGTATTAGTCTACAAAAAGTAAATAAACTGTTGACTGGTAAAACATCAGGTAAAGCTCTGTTTTAGTTCACAAGGTAGTACTTCTCTAACTTAAAAAAATGGTGTTTGGTTTAGAAATATTAGAATCAAAACAGGAAAAAAACAAGGGAAATGAAATAGAACAGGTACATTTAGCTTGTCTATTACCATTCATTTTTGACTGAAGTATTTCTCCAAAACACCTCTCAGCCAATATCTTTAGCCTGGTGAGGTCTCTTTGTATGGCAGCATGACTTTCTGGTATATCTGCCACTCCTCCCAATTTTGTCTCATCTGCAAATTTACTGAGGGTACAATCTACTCCATAATCCAGATCATTAATGAAGATGGTTAAACTGGACTGGATCCATTACTGACTCCTGTGGTATTCAGCTAGTAAATGGCCTCCAAGTAGACTTCGTGCAACAGATAAGCTATTTTTTATCTAGGATGAAACCACCCAAGCCTATCAGATAACTTCAGCAGACTGCATTCCAATTATGATATATTTTAATAAAATATCAGAGTATCTCCTCTTATCCATTAGTTTTTGGGAAGATTTGCAATTATTTTATTATTATTATTATTTTTAATATTTGTTTGGAGAGGATCACTAGAAGTATGAAAAAAAATCTTTCAATAGGTTGATAATTGAGAAGGAATATTACAGCAAGACAGCTGTAGAAGCAAGCCTATAAGTTGACCAGGGACACAGCAACATCACAGTCAAAAGGCAGAAGAGCTGAGCAGAGAGGGCTGCAGATCCTGAGTTATCAGGAACAAAGAGGCATATTTGCTCGAACAAATTCTATGCAGATGCTGCTGTGTCATAGCTGGCCCCTTCACAGACCAGTTTGTAACTGCTCTAGATGTATCTATCTCTAGTACCTTTGTATTAAGTCATTGTTCATACCAGGACAGGGTTGAACATTCTCTTCTGTAGCTATAGAAATAATGCACTTCTGTCTGACCCAAATCTGCAAAATTAACTGTGTGCTTATTCCACAAAACAGCAAACCTTTGAATTCTAAAGAGACATAGTTAGAAGATGCTGAGAATATTTCTTTTGAACCTCAAGGAGAAAGTGCTTTTTTTTTTTTTGATTTATTGATTTTTATTGTCTTTTATTACTATTTGAGAAATAATCTAGCTATACATTTTTATCAGATTCTATTTCTAGTGGAATGACCAGCCCTTTTTATTAGCATATCCAATTACCTAGGTTATTGATAATAAACACAATTTGAAATTTTGGCAGCATACTGAAGGAAACAAATGGCTAAGTAGTCTTGCTAAGTCTAGCTTCACAGAGATTCAGTACACAGTTGTTCATACGTATAACTATGCACAAAATTGCATGCCACTATCCTGCATGCTTAGAAACCAACATATTATTAAATGTGTTCATAAATAACTTGCATATACTTGTCAATGTGGGTGTAAATAGCTGATTGATAGGTATAATTGATATAACTATGCACAATTTATGATTCAAATCATGTTTTCATTCTGCATGAATATTACAGCTTCTAACTTCTGCAGAAAAACAATGTTAAAATATAGAAAAAAGATTTAATAAAAGTGTCATTGTAGCTGAAAGAATAGGTTAAATCATTAAAATGTTTTATGAGTAGGAAAATAGTAATAAGTATTAAAGTAGCCCAGATACAAGATATGTATTAATATTTCTAATTAAATGCAGATCTAAAGTGCTGTCAAAATTCTAACACAACATTCTGAAACATGAACTTTCCTTAAACACAGTGTTTTCCCGTGTTTTCTCAAAAATGAGGTCCAGTTTCCAAACAAAGAAAGAAACAAAGAGTTCATGTTAAAATAAAGAAGATAATTACCAGGAACGAATCAATAAATGGATGAAAATCAAAGTGTGCAATTTCTTGTATAAGATTTTGGTGCAAAAGCAGCAATATTATTACAAGCAGAAAGAAATCAGTTGTTGGAAAGAAACTACATGAAACTGAATATCCTTCATTCACCATGGAAGTAAATAAAGTAAATAAATCCAGTAGTCCCTGGATTCTCATGATGTCAAAGCTCTTTCCCTAGTAGCTCATTGTACAACTAAGATTTTCTTCCCTAACCTCGAAGGTAAAGCATCACGTCTAAGTCGTTTACATAAGAAAAAAATATCTAATAGCACACCTTTAATAGTTATGCTTGCTTGGTTAGGTAAGTTTTAGTATATTGTTTGTGAGGAGTGCACACGTGGTCCTACTAAACACATTAAATATCTCTAAATTATTAATAAATATGTAGAAGAAATTACTATATTTTTAAACAACATATCAAAGTTTTTTGTAACTATCATGGCCTAAACTGTATAAAATATGTTTACATTTGTGTATCTAATGTATTTTACCGGATCGACTTATACAATGGGTGAAACCAGATAAGTTTTTGTCCACATAACTGAGTCCAAATGCAGAAGAGGCAAGCCTCAAAGGCATGGGTGATGGACACCAGCTGTTCTTCTACCAGCAGTTAAACCTCAGGTTGATTATTCCTGTACACATCTATGGCCAATAACAGAAGTGAAGAAAACAGAACTGACAACACATAAGGTAAACCTTCTGGCTCCAGATATCTGGTGATGTAGGAACTTCCTGAACTCTGTCTGAAGCACCATCCATTATTTCCAGTGACAATTGTCCTGCAGTTTTCCCTGGTTTCCTTCAAAGTTACATAGCTTTGAGGCTTGCCTCTTCTGTATCTGGACCCAGAGAAGTAAGGCAGAAAAAAGCCTATCTGGTTTCACCCATTTTATAAACTGATTTGATAAAAAGCATTAGAAATACACATGTAAACATATTTTACTTTGCTTATGCCATCATAATTGGAAACAACTTTACAAACACTTCTGGCTTAGCAAAAGAATAAAGCATTGTTTCACTTTTTACTTGTGTACTTTGTGAGAAATAGTTGGTTTTGTTTGTTTTTAAGCATCTGCCTGATGTATTCATTATGTAATCTAATTTTTGAGATTATATGAATTTACTTGTATTCATGGATCTACAAAGCCATCTTTACCATACCCATTCCCAAGTTCTAATCTGCTTAGTTTTTATTTATTTTTTTATTTATTTACTGGGAAGCAGTTCAACAGCTCTGATCATCCCTCTGCTCATATCCATGTTTTCCCAGTTCTGTCTTGCCTTTTTAAGATGGTGGATTTAAAAATACCTTATATGAGGCAATTTATACAGTAGCTTTATAATGTTTCCTGTTTTGTTGCTATTTTTATCCTAATAAATTGTAATGGTCTATTAATTTTTCAAGTGCTTAAGCTAGTGTTCTCAAGTAGCTATACACAGTGGCTATTGGAGCTTTCATTCCTAGGTGGCAATACTCCATTTTACAGCAAATTGCTGTTTACATTAGTTAGGATTTTTTCCTCTCATCGGTTTTCTTACTTTGAGTTCTCTAACATTGACTTACATTTGGTATTTTTTACCTAGTCAATAAGTACAAAAAGGCCTTTTGCAAATTTTCTAGTCACTTTTACATTTCCCTGTTCTGATTAATTTGTTATCATCTTCAAACTTTATTTTATCTTTCATCTACTGCTCCAGAAAATTTTTGAATATGTTGAATACAATGAATTGTCCTTAGACTTATCACTTGTGTGGTGATAGAGTTTGTTCATTAGGGGGTATTTAAACTTCACTCTTTTCAGTGTTAAACTCGTCAAGTTACACATGATAAAACCTTAACTTAAAATGAGGAATGAAATGTTACTTCTGTTCATGCTTGAAAACAAACAAACAAACAAACAGTGTTTTCAGGAAAAGAAAAATTTCCATGTTCTATTTTTTAAAAGAACTTCTTTTATGTATACACTCAGCGATGATGAAAACCAAGGAAAATTCTATCAGTTTTGAACAGTCTCTGCAAAATAGTCTAACCTCTCCAAAACCTGTTCAAGCTGACATACTGGCAGACATACGTGCTCTGATTAATTAAGCTTATTAGCAAAGGAAATTGCTCAACTGTTAATTTGAGTGTGAAATAAATTTTAAAGTGGTCTTATAGGAAAAATAAAGGTTTTAATGTGCTGTAAATAGACATGTTTTTGACTGCATTCATTCTCATATAGGAAATATTTCATATTGGAATTAAACATTTGCTTCATAAAAGAGGCTGCTACATAAAAAGATAGAAAAATCAGTTTTCCAGGAAAAGTAATGACTCTTTCAAATTCAGGTGATTATATTCCAGGTGAGTGTCAGTACAGAAGTCACAGTTGCAGTTCAGTAGAAATAAATTATGATAGACTTACCAGTAAAATAAAGTCATAATCTATTTTTGTATTTTTAAAGCCCCAAATGGGGAATCTCTGCAGATAGGAAATCTTTGAAATAGGAAAGCTCTGAGAAGTCCAGAATGCTTCCTAAAGTCCAGGACTTTCAGATAAAGAACAAGTCTGCTTGCACATAGTTTTTGCAAGGCATCACCTGCTAAATTGGAAAATGAGTACTCCATCACTTTGAATCTAGTGAAATACAGCACCACCACAGAGTGTTTATTATTCTGCTACTATTATGTGTCTGGTCAACTGCCAGAAGATTTTCTCTGAGTTCATACCAATGTGCTTTAGGTTTACAGAAGACTGTCTATGTAGCTTATAAAAGACTCAAACTCCACAAGCTAACTGCTTCCCACAAAAGTTATGTGTATTTCTTAAATTGCTTTCGAAACACTATAAGATCTCGAGACCACATAAGTGGCTTTTTATTATTATTATTATTATTATTATTATTATTATTATTATTATTATTATTATTATTATTTTTACAACAAAGTATGAGATGAGGAACTTGAAATAAATCTAGCAGCACTGGAAGATTCTGTCTGTCCTGTTTCCCATAGCCAAGCTCACTTTCCCATGAAAGGAAATCTACAAGTGAAATTTTGAAAGGTACACAATCAGCTCTTTGTGTTTCTCAGAGAAATCACTAGAAAGTATCTGCATGCTCATTTCTCTATTTCCATATGTTTCAGCTTGTACCAAGTTTTGCATCTTTCTGAAGTTAAGACAAGGAAGAAAATCCAGACTTTCAAAGCCATTCTTCCTTTAAAATAGGATGATTTAATGGCATGCTTCATGTGCTAAGTGTTTGTCCAGAAAAGGAAGAAACAAGATCTTTACATTATGTCTCATAAGGCAGAGAAAGGCATCACAACATAAAGGTTGCCACATGAACCATAAAATAGGTCCATGTAAATCTGTATCGTGTCTCTGCCCAGTAATGGATGCGTGGGGAGACAGCGAGAACCAGGAAATGTATTGTAATCTCTTGATGTATAATTTCCAAGACAGTCACATCATCAGCTAAACCCACCAGTTTTGAGACAATATAACTGGAAGACTGTGTCCAAACAATGACCTTTAACAGCCATTAAAAGGACCTACTCTTTTTAAAATTTGCCTTTTTGAATTCACTAATAATTTTGTAACCCCCAAATCTAACGTTTGCCTTCTACTCTCTTAACATATTAAAGTTGATTAAATAATGAATGATATGCAGTCAAGCTACTATTCAGTTAATATTAAAATTTTGGTTTAATTTGAAAACACCTAATGCCATCATTTATAGTGTTTTGCACAGTGGCTATTATTATAACTGTAGATCTTGCCACTGTATTTTATCCTGGGCACGAGATAACTATCTAGCCTTTCACAATCTTCAAAAACATTAGTAAGCAACAGTCAAGTTGATGCTTATAATTATTCTGAAATGCAGACACTTGAATAAGAGCAACCAGAGAGTAATAATTATTTTCATTTAATCCACTGACCAGGAATCTCTTCTCCAGAAAAGTGAAGAGTATCCAGATTGTGAAGTAGCCTTCAAACAGATTATCTTACCATGGTATAATTTAAAAGATCATCTTTGTGTTGCCAAGAACAGGCAAGAATTCCATTTCATTGAATTACACCAAACCAACAATAAATTGAGTTATAAGCTATCTCTTTATGATATACAAGCTACATTGAGGTTCCTATAAAGTTCAATTGGTTCCCTGTGATGTATTGATCAAATTGACATGATTATTTTATTCCTTATTTGCTCTTCTGCTGGCAGAAAGTAATATGATATAGATTGTGATGGTATTTATCAAAACCTTCAAAACATATTATTCTCTGTTATAAGAAAATTAGTAAAAAATTAATAAATATTTGCAACAATAATTCATTTTCATTATTTAAAATTCCAGTAGTAATGTATTGAAAAATTTGTTAGAAATGCAGGAAATTACGATAAGATCACCCATTTAGTTGACCAAAGGAAGCTGTTGATGTAATCTTTCTGGATTTCAGTAAAGCTTTCAATACTGTCTCTAATGGTTGACTTCTGGACAAAATGACCAGAATACAGTTAGATAAAAATATAATAAGATGTGTGAAAAATTGGTTGACAGGTCGGGCCCAAAGTTTTCTTGTAAATGGGGTTATATTAAGCTGGTGACCTGTCATTAGTGGGGTTCCCCAGGGTTCCATTTTAGGACCAGTCCTCTTCAATGTTTTCATAAATGATTTGGATGTAGGACTTGAAGGTTTTTTGAGCAAGTTCACAGATTATACCAAATTTGGTAGAGCTGTTGAAGGTGGTGAGGCTTTGCAGAGAGATCTAGACAAATTAGAGGGCCGGGCAATCACCAACAATATGAAGTTTAACAAAAGCAAGTGCCAGATTCTGCACCTGGGATGGAGCAAACCTGGCTATATGTACAGACTGGGGGACAAGATGTTTGTAGATCAGCCCCACAAAAAAGGATTTGAGAGTTTTGGTAAACATCAAGCTGAACGTGAACAAGCAGCGTGACTTGGCAGCCAGAAGGGCCAACCATATCCTGAGTTGCATCGAGCATGGCATTGCTGGCTGGTCAATGGAAGGGATTGTCCAGCTTTACTCTGTGCTTTTGTGGCCTCACCTCAAGTACTGTGTGAAGTTTTGTCCCCCGTGACATCCTTGTCTCTAAACTGGAGAGACATGGATTAGATGGATGCATCACTTGGTGGGTAAGGCATTGTCTGGATGGTCACACTCAAAGAATTGTGGTCAACAGCTCAATGTCCAAGTGGAGTTCAGTAATGAGATGTCTTCCTTAAGGGTCAGTATTGGAACTGGCAGTGTTTAACATCTTTGTTGGTGACATGGAGAGTGAAACTGAGTGCACCCTCAGCAAGAATGCTGACGACACCAAGCTGTGGGGTGTGGCTGACATGCTGGAGGGAAGGAATGTCATCCAGAGGGAGCTGGACTGGTTTGGGAGGTGGGCCTGTGCAAACCTCGTGATGTTCAACAGGGACTGAGGCAATCCCAAGCACAAACAGAGGCTGGGCGGAGAATGGATTGAGCAGAAGGATCTGAGGGTGCTGGTTGATGAGAAGCTCAGCATTAGCTGGCAATGTGCACTTGCAGCCCAAAATGCCAACTGTATCCTGAGCTGCATCAAAAGCAGCGCGGCCAGCAGGTTGAAGGATGTGATTCTCCCCCTCTACTCTGTTCTTGTGAGACCCTACCTGGAGCCCTGTGTTCAGCTCTGGGGCCCCCAGCATGAGAAGGACTTGAACCTGTTAGAACGAGTCCAGAAGAGGGCCACAAAGATGATCAAAGGGCTGGAGCACCTCTCCTATGAAAACAGGCTGAGAGGTCTAAGATTGTTCAGAGTGAAGAAGAGAAGGCTGGCTGAATGGAGACCTTATAGAGGCCTTCCAGTAACTAAAGTGGGCCTACAGGAAAGCTGGGGAGGGACTCTTTCCAAGGAGTTTAGTGACAGGACAAGAGTTAATGTCTTTAAACTAAAAGAAGGTAGGTTTAGATTAGATATAAGGAAGAAATTCTTTACACTGTGGGTCTTGAGGCAATGGACCGGGTTGCCCAGAGAAGTTGTGGATGCCCCATCCCTGGAATTGTTCAAGAATTGTTCAACAGGATTTACTACAATTGAGACAGTAACTTTGTTAAAGATTCAAGAATTGCAAGGTTCACAAGAGACTTGTGGGTATTGGGATACTGGAGTGTTGCTAAATTCAGTTGTGTGCTTAAAAATTTCCCCCCCTTTTGGTGAATTATTCACTCCTCTCCTTTGTCAGCACGTTAACAGAGTGGAACCACTGTGAACCCCAAGGATTCTGCCCTGAGAGGCATCCAAGCTCAGGGGGAGCTCAAGGGTCACAGCCCATTCCAACCCCTGGAGAGCTCAAGGGGCTTTTCACTTAGGACCACTGTAAGACCATGAGATGACTGACTGTTAGTCAGTATTTTTCCATCCTGGCTATGGTTCAAATAGAGCAATTTTCCACCAGCTGTGCCATTCTGGTTCCTTTCTGAATGTCCAGTTCTGTTACTTCCCAGGCTGGGCTATGATCTAGGCCACAGGGGCCAAGGCACAATCAGGGAGTGCCTGTTTGTACTCACCTGTTATTCCTGTTGTCCACTGACAACAGAGGGAAGATGTAACATAAGTTAATATTGAACTATAGTTGAAATGGGGAAAGAGCTACTCCACCACATTGGTAAAAGCTTAAAGCAACAGTAATAAAGCCAGAGACTACCAAAACAATTTTTTTTTCCATACCAAGAAATATTTCAATGAAAATGGAAAGGATCTGTCTTCAGAGAAACTTTCAGCCAAAAGCCTGATAGTAGTAGTAAGTTAAAAATACTTAAAATTTTCCTGTGGTACATTATAAAGATGGCAATTAGGCTTTCTTATTTCTTGTTTCTTTTATATACATTCTGTTTTCTAGTCTAGTCTTTCTATTTCGTCTGTGAAGAACATGAACTCACTTTTTAAGTTGTACATCATGGTAGCAATATGCTATTCTGAAAATGACATCTCATCTGTATCTCTTCTCTACAGATTTTCAGTTAGTCATTAGATAGCTAAAATTAAGCTGTGCTAGTTAAGCTGGTTCCCCTGATGGGGTTTTGCCTATTATCATCTTTTAAAGGTGTCCTCCAATATTACAGAAAATCATAGAATCATAGAATCATAGAATATCCCGAGCTGGAGGAGTCCAATAAGGATCATCAAGTCCAACTCCTGGCACTGCACAGGTCAACCCAAAAGTTTAGACCATGTGACTAAGTGCACAGTTCAATCGCTTCTTAAATTCAGACAGGCTTGGTGCTTGGTGCAAATCCTTGACTGTAAACACAAAATAAAAATCTGTAGTTAGCTCAGCATACTTAATGCAATTTAAATGCCCTTCTGAAGTAGGAACTTGCATGTTTTGGGATGAAAAGTAAAAATTGAACACTAAAAAACGTTTTGGCTGTTTGGTATTCTCTGGACAGTGAGTTGAAGGGAGAAAGAATAAAAAAAAAATTCTTTAGTTCTCAGAGGTATTTTATAAATTTGATAGCTACACACAATTTTAAAATTTAATATTTTTATGTGAAAATATATTCAGGGGTTGTTTTTCCAGTGCTCTGAAAGGACAATTCTATTGAAGAAATATTTAATTTCCACAGCTGTCCAAACTTTGTATTAACCTTCAGGACATCATAAAAAGGGGGGTTATAATTTACTAAATTAATTTTTTTTTTTAAATCACACAATCAAAAGAAAAAAAACAGACCTTTTAAATTGAAGTTTCAATAAAAGTAAACACACATCTGTAAAAAAACAAAGCTGTTGCTGTGGCAACTATTTCTCACTATCCCCTAAACTCCACAAATAAAGAAAAAAACAAGCACACAAACTATAGAAGCTGTTTTAATACATCAAAAGGTGATTTTTTAATACAGCATTTCAGAGGAAGTCATTCAAGTAAACAACTCCTTCACCATTATTAAACAATAGATAAAAGAATAAATAAAAAGTAGAACAGAATGAGTTTTTGGGCTAAGCTATAAGTTCTAAGTACTACTTCACTTTTACTCAAACCCAAAAACCTTTTGCAAATATATATAAGCTTCTAATTTCATAAACTTTCCAAACATCTCTTCTTCTAGAATCTAATGAATCTTCAGCTTAGCCAAAGTCTAGTCTTTCACAAGTGAGATATATTCTCAGAAGAAAGCAGTGACATAAAAGTGATAAAGTAAAAGAAATAAAGACTGTAGAATAAATTCCTGCATGCATTTCCTGTTATGTTGATACATAACTCTTCGGTATTGAGAATGCGTATGATATGATATTTATACATACAGATTCTGAAAATTCTATCCAAATTTGTCACAATTTTCAGTATTTTTTTGGTAGCATTGTGCTCTGTAATTCATCCCTAGAGAACTAGACACATTCTCCTGTTCTGAGGGGAGAAAAAAACAAAAATAAAAATAAAAAATAAAGCAAGCCCTTTTCTAGATAAATGTGGGTAAAGTCCAAAGCAACCCAATGCTTTCATTTCTACTTTTCAAGTAGATGAGAGGACAGCTGTGGATGTTGTCTACCTTGATTTCAGCAAGGCTTTTGACACTCTCTCCCATAACATCCTCATAGGCCAGCTCAGGAAGTGTGGGATGGATGAGTGGACAGTGAGGTGAATTGAGAACTGGCTGGATGGCAAAGCTCAGAGGTTGTGATCAGTGGTGCAGAGTCTAGCTGGAGGCCTGTAGTTAGTGGTGTCCCCCAGAGGTCGGTACTGGGTCTAGTGCTGTTCAACTTATTCATCAACGACCTGTATGATGGAACAGGGTGTACCCTCAGCAAGTTTGCTGATGACACAAAACTGAAAACCTAGACATCTATGCTGCCATTCAGAGGGACCTGGACAGGCTGGAGCACTGAGCGGTGAGGAAGCTCCTGAAGTTCAGCTAAGGCAAATGCAGGGTCCATAAGTCAGTACTGTGCCTTTGTGGCCAAGAAGGCCAGTGGTAACCTGGGGTGCATTAGGAAGAGTGTCGCCAGCAGGTTGAATTAGGTGATCCTGCCCCTCTCCTCAGCCCTTGCAAGGCCAATCCTGAAGTACTGTGTCCAGTTCTGGGTTCCCTAGTACAAGAGACATAGAGCTCCTGAGTGAGTCCAGAGGAGGGCTATGATTAGGGGACAGAAGCATCTGTCACATGAGGAGAGGCTGAGTGAGCTGGGTCTGTTTAGTTTGCAGAAAAGAAGACTGAGGGGATCTTATCAATGTGTACAAATATCTGAAGGGAGAGTGTCAAGACTGTGAGGCCAGACTCTCTTCAGTGATGTCCACCAACGGGACGAGAGGCAACAGGCATAAACTAAAACACAGGAAGATACATCTGAATATGACTACTGAGGATAAGGAAAAGGCTGAGGTTCTTAATGTCTTCTTTTGTCTTTCTTAATGTCTTTACTAGTCAGACCAATTATCCTTGGGGTACTCAGCCTTCCAAACTGGAAGTCTGGGATGGGGAGCAGAAGAAACCCCCCAGAGTTCAGATGGAAATAGAGACCCACAGCTCCACCTGGACTGTCACAAGTCCATGGGGCCATATAGGATTCACCCGAGGGTACTGAGGGAGTTGGTGGATGTGATTGCTGGGTTGCTTTCCATCATCTGTCAGAGGTCATGGTCATCCAGAGAGGTCCCGGATGACTGGAGACTTGCTAATATGACACCCATCTATTACAAGGATCATAAGAAGGACCCAGGGAAGTACAGGCCTGTCAGCCTGACCTTGGTGCCAGGAAAGGTGATAGAACAGGTCATCTTGAATGTAATCAGACAGCATATTCTGGACAACCGTGGGATCAGGCCCAGTCAGCATGGGTTCATGAAATACAAGTCCTGCCTGACCATCCATCTCCTCCTGTGACCAGGTGACCTGCCTGGTGGTTGTGGAAAAGCTGTTGATGTAGTCTACCTAGAGTTCAGCAAGGCCATTGATGTGGTCTCCCACACTACTCTCCTGGGGAAGCTGGCAGCCCATGGCTTGGACAGGTACACCCTTTGCTGGGTTAAAAACTGGCTGGATGGCTGGACCCAGAGAGTGGTGGTGAACAGAGTGAAATCCAGCTGGTGACGGGTCACCAGTGGTGTTCCCCAGGGCTCTGTGTTGGGGCCCATCTTTAATATCTTTATCGGTGATTTGGTTGAGGAAATTGAGTGCACCCTCAGTAAGTTTGCAGATGACACCAAGCTGGGAGAAGTGTAGATCTACCAGAGGATAGAAAGCCTCCCCAGGAGGTACCTGGACAGATTGGATCAATGGGCAGAGGCCAGTGGGATGAGGTTCAACATGGCTAAGTGTCAGGTCCCACACTTTGGTCACAGCAACCCTATGCAACACTACAGGCTTGGGGCAGAGTGGCTGGAAAGCTGTGCAGAGGAAAAGGACCTGGGTTGACGCCTGCCTGAACATGAGCCAGAACTGTGCCCAGGAGGCCAGGAAGGCCAATGGCATCCTGGCCTCTATCAGGAATAGAGTAGCCAGCAAGAGCAGGGAGGTGATCACCCCCAAGTACTCTGCTCTGGTGACGCTGCACCTCGAGCACTGTGTTCAGTTTTGGGCCCCTTACTACAAGAAAGACATTGAGGCCCTGCGGCATGTCCAGAGCAGGGCTATGAAGCTGGTGAAGGGCCTGGAACACAAGTCCTGTGAGGAGTGGCTGAGGGAACTGAGGTTGTTTAGTCTGGAGAAGAGAAGGCTCAGAGGAGATCTTACTGATCTCTACAACTACCTGAGAGGAAGTAGTGGTGAGCTGGGGTCAGCTTCTTCTCACAGAAAAGTATCATTAGGACAAGAGGAAATAGCCTCAAGTTGTGCCAGTGGAGGTTTAGGTTGGAAATTAGGAGACATTTCTTCTCAGAAAGAGTAGTCAGGCATTGGAATGGGTTGCCCAGTGAAGTGGTGGAGTGACTGTCCCCGAGGATGTTTAAGGAAAGACTGGACCTGGTACTTAGGGACATGGTTTAGTGGGTGATGTTGGTAGTAGGGGGATGGTTGGACCAGATGATCTTGGAGGTCTTTTCCAACCTTAATGATTCTCTGAGAAAATACTTCTTTACTGCTAGGATGACAGAACATTGGGACAGGTTGTCCACAGAGGCTGTGGAGTCTCCTTCTCTGGAGATATTCAAAACCCACCTGGATGCATGCACTAGGTGACCCTACTTGGCAGAGGGGATAAACTAGATTATCTGCAGAGGTCCCTTCCAACCTCAAGAATTCTGTGATTCTGTGTGATTCTGTAGCCAGAAATGAATTTAAACCAACTACACTTAGTGCAAAACACACTAAATCAAATTTGCTGAAAAACAGTGAGAATTACTGATAATTATGATAATTACTTTTTTTTTTTTTGTATTATATTTCATAGGATATCACATTTACACATTGGAAACCACAATGGAAAGAGTATTGTTTTTCCAGTGCAAAAACTCTGCTTTTTGAAAGTTGTCTGCTGTTAGAAATATATTGATAGCAATAGTCAGTATAATTACATTCCATTTTATTTAGTTGCAAATCACACTTGGCACAAAATGTAAAAGTGTAGCATTTCTAATTGATTATTTATCAATCTGCAAGCTTGATTGAGCACACAATATTAAACTCAAATGAATACAACGTTCTTGTGCAAAGGTTAATTTTCTCTTCTGCGTTTCATTTTGCATTTTTAGGAAAAACAATAATTGCTTTCAGTGTGTCCATTTAAAACCAGTTTAAAGCTTTGTTGCTGGAAAACCTGAAAAATAACTTTGTTGTCCAAGAAGAGAAATAAGCTGGAATATTAGATGCCTTATATAGTGTAAATCAAAATAATATATTGAAATCTTGATTTTTTTTCGGTTTTACCTGATTTTCTCACGTTCACTGTTTCTGTTCTTTGTCATTTTATTATGTTATGTGTTGGGTCAAACACAAGTTACTTTGGAAATATATGCAAATCCAATTTATGCATAATCTGATTTTATAGAAATCAAGATAGAAAATAAAATAAATCAATAATTATAATATGTAGTGGTAATGAAAAAAAATGTAAGGAAAGTAAAATGTTTTGCTCTTCAGCCCTTATTTTGTCTGGTTATAATTTCTGTTGATCTGTACTTATACTACATAGGGAATGAGTTTGAGTTTTAAGTTCCACCTTCAGAAACTTTTAAGTTCGAAATCTCGATAGCAACAAGAACAACTTTCTAAATTTTCATTGCTAGACAGTACACTTCCATTTCCATTTCATTGTGTGAAGTGATAATGAAGAAATTTAAAACACCACAGCATCACAGCTCAGAAAGAACTTTTGTTTGTTTGTTTGTTTTTTAAATATAATTTCAGATATCTGGATTTTAAAATGATTGCATACCTGAGACTATAATCAGAAAATTCATTCTCTTTTTATTTAGTATAAAATGTAGGAAAAAATATATTTATTTGCAAATAATTCATAAACATTAACTTGGGTAATATAAATGTCTATCTTACTAAAGTAATTGTAAATAATTGTCCAGTGCATACTTTGGTGTCTATTTATTTGAACAGCACCAGCAGGACATGACTGCAGATAATAAACAATGGTATGTCAAATCTAAAAAATGGTAAAGTGACAACTTGTGAGAGCTTATGGTTATGGATATATTTATTTTACTTATACTTTGAAAATATCCACAAAGCTGCTTCAGTTTCAAGCTACTGACAAAGTCTCTATCCTCATCATGTATTTTAGTGTATCTGGTTTCCTGGTCAGCTTGTCTGGATCTTCTAGTTGGTCTTAAAATAAGATTCAGGGCTCTAAAATAACCAGCCTTAAAAGCTTTCAAGACTCTGAGACCTCTGCCCATCCCACCTCATAGGTTATTGGAGATCCACCATTTCTTTATTCCCTGTGGTATGGCCTCTGTGTGTCACAGTAGCACCGAGAAATATGAAAATCTTGGCTAAGCCTTTTTGAAAGTTAGATCTAACTCTCTCTTCTCTTCTCTTCTCTTCTCTTCTCTTCTCTTTCTCTCTTCTCTTCTCTTCTCTTCTCTTCTCTCTCTTCTCTTCTCTTCTCTTCTCTCTTCTCTTCTCTTCTCTTCTCTTCTCTTCTCTTCTCTTCTCTTCTCTTCTCTTCTCTTCTCTTCTCTTCTCTTCTCTTCTCTTCTCTCTTCTCTTCTCTTCTCTTCTCGTCTCTTCTCTTCTCTTCTTCTCTCTTCTCTTCTCTTCTCTTCTCTTCTTCTCTTCTCTTCTCTTCTCTCTCTTCTCTTCTCTTCTCTTCTCTTCTCTTCTCTTCTCTCTCTTCTCTTCTCTTCTCTTCTCTTCTCTTCTCTTCTCTCTTCTCTTCTCTTCTCTTCTCTCCTCTTCCTCTCCTCTCTCTCTCTTCCTCGTCTCTCCTCTCTCGAATCTCCTCTCTCGAATCTCCTCTCCTCTCCTCTCCTCTCCTCTCCTCTCTCTCTCCT